>NW_027226401.1:0-34442 GCF_022539635.2 Chironomus tepperi
TATGATTAATGAAAATACCAAGAATATGATGAGAATAAATCTTGAAAAATTTCTAGTTGGCATCCGATGTTGTGGAACACCCAACAATCCAGCCCACATGTTGAGATATTGATATCTTACACGACTTCCAAAAAAGAATTTTTGAACCACTTTCGAATGATTGCTTTAATGATGAAAATGATGAAAATGTACTCAACAACAAAGCATGCAAGCAATAAAATCCATACAATGGACATGGACGAACAAGTTTATCAACTGAACTCAATTCCGATCCCTGGTGGTATGACGAAGATCAAATCATCATCTAAATACGATTTTGTAGCACTAAAATATTTAACACGATTTTTCGTCAGCCATAAATCGTTTATAGCCAAATCAGCACTACGATTTTGGAATACTTAAACGTACCACCAGCCAAATACCGTTGTCGGACAGAAATCGCTATCATCGAAAATAATATAATTAATACGAAAATTCAATGACTTTGATAATTCCTCAATTAAACTGATGTATCACGCCCGCTATAATTTACATATCCATTCGATTGCTGTAAACCAATACAAATGGTTTCACTTCAAAATTGATTATAACTTCACGTATGGGACAACTTTGTAAATCTTTCAATTTATCTTGAGTTAAATGTGACATTGCATTTATAAAATTGCCATTTTTGTAGTAATTTACAGTGACTGGTGATGTATTATTGCATGTATTTGCTGTAAATGGCTCAAATGTGGTCACTGACATGCCACATGATGAGTCATCATCGATCGTGACAGATTTACATACAATATGAATTTCTTCCATAATTGTTGGAATATTTTTGTAGCATTTAGACGAAATGGGCTGGAATTGATCTTTGAATGTTTGGGTTTAGTCATGGTGACGGAATTTTGAGGAATTGGCAGTGACTCCCCTAATAATGCTAGATGAGTTTAGTGACTTATTGGTGTCTATAAATACAAAATCTTTGTTGAAATTGAATAGCTGTGGTGTCATGACTTCATAAACTTTGTAAATAGTCCATAGAATTTATGATAAAGACACTGCATGACCTGACCATTGACTCGTCCATCATCTCATAGTCTCTCGATATGAACTGACATTTCAAGGCTTTTCGTCACTTTCTTGACAATTTCGTTGATAAATTCTGATTTTTTATGGTTCCAAGTGAAATATTAGATATCCAGTATGTTCACTTCTCTCACAAACTTTAAGCATTATTTGAGCAATGCCTGTGGATAGACAGTCGATTCTTGTGGATCTGATTGAGTTTTTGAGGAACTTGTTGTAGAATTTTGAGTCACAATTTGATGAATTTTGGGTTTTTCTGGATTTTGGATTTTGGGATTTGAACCTGAACCTTCAAGGGTTTCATTCAGTTCCTCAATTTTCTGTAGCTTTGATTCTACATCAAAATCGAACAAATCACCAATTTCACTGCCAAAATGCTCATAACTCAAACTAACTTTTGGACTATCCACATCATTGTCCATTCCTGACCCACATAAGCATTGCCAAAAAGTGAAAATTGAATAATTAATTTAACTTGACGGAACAGCATGTCTACGCATGCATCAGGTTTTATTGACACTGTTGCTATTAAAAAATTATTTACTGTTCAAGAGTTAATTATGAGCAGCATAGCTGCTTTTTCAACAGGTCATCAATAATAATAATATTTATTATTATAGAATTTATTTGTATAATTAATTATTTTCATATTTTGGATATCAATGGGTATTGTGTCTTTTTGAGCTACCTAGAAAGGAATTTGTCTGCGCTGTTGTTTCGTGGATAGAATGAAATGAGAGAAATAAAAAGAAAATAATTAACGAAACTCTTTTTTGTTTTTTTTTTCGTTAGTCGATACTGAACGGGAGTGGAATTAATTATAATATTTTGGCTTTTATGCTTTGAGCTTTTGTTCTTTTGGATACTGAAGTTTTTAGTGGTTCTGAAGTTGTGTGACTGATAGTGCTGGAATTTTTGATGAATCATTTAGAATTGGTTATGCTTCTAATCTAAGAGGATCTTTAAAGCCTCCGATGGCAAAAGGAGGCATATTCCATTTGGTATTAACGATGGAGGTTTAGCTTGGTATCGGAAATTGGCAAGTGGAAGCCAGCGATAAAGCCATTTACAGGCGACTCCTGTGGGAGTTCATGAATCACAACTGATCTGTATGATCAGCGATGTAAGTTAGTAAAGAAGGTTTAGCGGAGGCTTAAATGCTCAGTGCTAGAACCAATCTTCATTTTTGTCGCTCGAGTTATTGAAAAATCGCGAGGAAGACCGAAGAATTCTCGAATCGGATGTTTTGAAAAGAACGCTAGAGTCATTAATAGAGCTTGTGGCAGCAGTTCCTACGCACGGAAACGAATCTTCGTACACCCCAGCCTAGGAAGTAAGTAAGTACATTATTGAAAATTGCCATGATTTTAGAAGAGTTCATCAGATTCTCAGCGAAATTGACAGATTATGACAGATTTTTAAAAAACTTGAAAAAAGATTGTCGTCTAGCCGAAATTGTAAGAACGGCTATAGAAATGAGAAGACCAGTGATAAATTGGGGCAGTAAAGCTACTGTCAGACTTTAGGCGAAAAATTAGGAAATTTTGATAGAAAATAAAAAATTCAAACTGAAATTTGCAAGAAATGTAAAAATTCTGACAGAAAATAACGAATTTTCAGAGAATTTGAAAAATTTTGAAAGAAATTGACAGATTTCTGGCAGAAATTGTAAAACTTTTATCCAAATTAAATGTCCACAAGACATGAGAAAAATGCCAACAACATATGCACATAGACTAGCTTTAATTACATCACATTACTTTCCATATCATCTCCAAAATACCAATCAATAAAAAAAATTAAACCACATCCAATGACCCCACGAGAACCCCTACAATCATAAACACAATCGCGTTTCTCATCTCATTTTACATATTCTCTATTCCATTTAAATTAATAAAACAGTTAAATTGAAAGTTTCATGTTTTTAAGTGAAAATTTATGTTACTTCCATTGACCTATGAGGCTCAGTTTATTGCATCATTTTAATATTTCAGTCATTTTTATTAATTAAAAATTGAATAAAATTTTCATTTTTGGATGATAAGCATAAAGTTTTTAAAAAGACGTCTCGCTACTCATTAAGGGGGCTGCTGCATATTCAATAACGCATTGTACTGTTAATTAATTTTGAGTCCATTAGCAACTCATTAAGTCTTCTATTGTCCATTGACCATTCCCTGTGCTTAATACACGGGTGCTGAGTAAATACTGTTATTGTCTACTGCTTGCCTGCCTGCCGCATAATTGATAATTGTCAGTGGGCTTATTTTCGTCGTTGACATTTAAAATTGGATATGAAGACATACTTTTTGATAGAAGTGGCCGATTGTGATTTAATTTTAACACTTTGACTTCAGCTATTGCGAGACTTGTCTTTAAATAATAATTTACAATTGGCTTCGCATATCTTTGCGCGGCTGTGATATTTTAATAGGATGATATCATGATGACTCTTGTTTGTCTGTTTGATTTATGAGTTGCAGAATTGACTGCTTAACAATTTAATTTATTTTGCGTTTGAAATAAATGAAAAATTGAGAGAAACTGTGGGGACAGATGCATGCTGATTTTATTTATTTTGAATTCTGATGGGAATCGAACCTGAATCTTTAAAACAATGTAGAGTTGCTGAGTTCTTGTCTGTTGTCTAACCACTTGACCACATCGGCCTTACACTAGGACTTGTTCAGTGTTGTCCAAACTGTGTGCCTGTCTGCTAGCTATCCACTTGACCAATGTAGTTTTGTACCGCTTTGCTTCTTCACAGTAGAGTGACTAGAACAACGAAAAATGGGATCGAATCCAGGACATTTGAGTCGACTGCCCGACTTCCTAACAGAGACTAAAATTTATGAAAAATAATCTTTGATGAAAAAAATCATTTTTTTCTATGATTAAAAAAATCACGATTTTTTTCATCATACGTTAATCACACGTAAAATTTAATCACGTAAGCTTAATCACTACGTAAAATTTAATCACGCAGGGCAAAAACACATGCCCTAACAGGCAATGAGCATGATCAGATACGATATTTGTGATGATGAAATGGAGTTGTGATCATGATGAATTTTCATCATCACTCCATACATTATTTGATGACGGTACGGTACCGACGCGATCGCGCTTTTGTGATTATGATCACTGATCATGATCATTATTGCGTCTGATTACAATCATAACTTGTATGCAAGTGCAAACTTGCATGCAATTTTTTCACTTTCATAGTCACTGATCGTAATCAGACGCAATAATGATCATGATCAGTGATTGCAATCACTGAGCGTGATCAGTGATCATGATCACTTCGGGTTAGTGATCATGAAAAAACAAAAAAATTAATTAAGTTAACCAATTTTTTTTTGGTGTTAGTTGAATTTTTTTTTGAGTATTTTTTTTTTGTGTGTGTGTTAGTAGAAATTATTAATTTTTTTTTCTGAAAATTTTAAACTTAGAATTTTTTTTCGGTCACCCATCTTATTGCTGCGTTGCTTAACTTTCGAGATCTCACGTTTTTCCTTGAAGCCACCATCTGTAAATATATAATAATAAAAATATGACAAAAGACATATTTAAATTATTATATTTTTTGATGATGCAAATTTCAAGAAGTAATGTTACTTTATCACTTCGGATACCATTCGGATTTTATTAGTTAGCTTAATTAACTTTTTTACTTTTCATACTCACTGATCATGATCAGTGAACATAATCATGTGATTATGAAAAAAGTAGGGTTCGAGAAATATGTGCTTACATGTGCAAGCATACTTATGCATACGTATGTATACAAATTAAAATTAGTGATTCCTTAAAACCATTATTTAGTCAAATAAAGGAAAATTTACGGAAAATTGGATTTATTAAGGTTTTTCATCCTAATTTGAGAAAAAAGATGCAAAACCTTACATTTTATAAGGTTTTCTTTTTAACTTCAGAAAATTAAGGCAGAAAATAAATTTTTGAAGGGTTTTCTTACAAGCATAGGAAAATCGATATCAAAAATGTATTTTCAATCGTTTTTCATCCTAATGAAAATCTTGCGAAAATCTTTGCAAAAATTCACATTTTTTCAAGTTTTTTTTATGATAGTTCCTTGAAAATGACTCAAATCTTTCTGGATCTTGCTTTAATGTCTTTCTGGATCTTGCATGACCTTACTGGATCTTGTTACTTGATCGGGAAATTATTTTTTACCTTACTGAATCTTGTTTTTAGTTCGTGGACATGACTTTGGACTTTCTGGATCTTTTTTTAGTCACTTAAACGAACTAAAAACAAGATCCAGTCAGATCAAAGTCATTTTTACAAACAAAACTCCAGATCCAGTAAGATCAAAGTCATTTCCACGAACTAAAATCAAGATCCTGTAAGGTCAAAATCACTTTAACGATTAAATAACAAGATCCAGTAAGGTCAAAATTACTTCCACGAACTAAAACCAAGATCCAGTAGAATCTAAGTAGCTTTTACGATCAAACACCAAGATCCAGTAAGGTCAAAGTCACCTTTACGATCTAAAACCAAGATCCAGTAAGGTCAAATTCACTTCCACGAACTAAAATCAAGATCCAGTAAGGTAAAAGTTACTTTCCCGATTAAATAAGAAGATCCAGTAAGGCCAAGTAATCTTCCCCCTGATTGAAGTGATCATGCTCAGAACACATTTGATTATGTTCATTGATTACAATCAGTGAACATGGTCATATGACTTTGAAAAATTTCGAAAAATTTTGGAAGTGATTATGCTCTGATTACGCTCACTAATTACAATCAGTGAACATGATCAAATATCACGATCATTGATTACAATCAGTGATTATGATAATTTGAAAATAAAAATTTTCAGTAGTGATTATGATAAGGTCACATCTGATTGCGCTCATTGATCGCGATCAGTGAACATGCTCAGATATTTTTGGAGTGATCGTACTCAGATGACTTCTGATTACGCTCAGTGACTATGTTCAGTGATTATGATACGGTGATGATGAAATTTTTTCAGAGCGATCACGATCAGATACGATAATGATTGTGATCACAAGCTGTGATCATGAAAAAACACTTTGTGATTGTAATGTGATTGCAATCACAAACTAGTGATCATGATCATTGTCTGTTAGGGATGGTTTACAATTTTTCTCAAAAGTTTTGTGTCAATCACGATGAAAATTTTGAAATTTTTTTAGCTCAATTATTGTCTTAAACTAAAATATTATAAACCATTACTTGTTATTTAGCTATTTTAAGTAAATTAGAGTAGTTTTCTGGTGCTTAAATAAGTTAGATTTGTGAAAAAGAACTATGAAGTTTGGTATTTTTTTCATGGAGAAACAAAAATAAATCCATTAAAAAGCTACACAAATATGAAGTTGAAATTGATTAATCTAACTAATTTAAGCACCAGAAAACTACTCTAATTTACTTAAAATAGCTAAATAACAAGTAATGGTTTATAATATTTTAGTTTAAGACAATAATTGAGCTAAAAAAATTTCAAAATTTTCATCGTGATTGACACAAAACTTTTGAGAAAAATTGTAAACCATGTGTTTTTGCCCTGCGTGATTAAATTTTACGTAGTGATTAAGCTTACGTGATTAAATTTTACGTGTGATTAACGTATGATGAAAAAAATCGTGATTTTTTTAATCATAGAAAAAAATGATTTTTTTCATCAAAGATTATTTTTCATAAATTTTAGTCTCTGCTTCCTAATCAACTAGACTTTTGCCGCTTTTTCGCTGCTGAACCAGTTCAGTGTTGACTAAACTGTATGTTGCGATACATTATATTGTACGGTACTGTATGCCGTATATAGTTTTACCGGGGATATATATACATCAAGGTGTGCAGTAGCACAAAGAAGTTTGTACAACACTGGACTAAACTAGATTTGCCTACAAATGATTCAATACTCTTAGAATCAGTGGTGGGGAGCCTGCGTGCCGTCAACCTTTTTTGGAAATGCTATGAACCGTATGTCATGCGCGGTTTTGTCAGTTTGACGCTGGCTTATCATGTTAGTGAACCGTGACACAAAGAAGTTTGGAAAACATCGGTTTAAAGATGTTACCATTCGTCGAAGCCATAGTTTAGGATCCACACAGCTACCTATACCTAGTGTGTGTCTTTTGAAGTCATTGCCTCTAAAGAACTCTTCGTCAAATGTTAGCAATGCTAGAAATGTTAACAATGCTAGAAAATGCTAACAAATCCCTAAACTAATCAACAAAAACCATAAACCAATAAAACAACAAAATTACCCGCCCAAAAAATAGGTCATGTCATGTCAAACAATTTTCCAATTCCAACAACTTTGCTTTCCACATTTTCAAAAAAAACACAACAAACAATAACACACCTCATGTCATTCTGTGAAGACTAGGTTAATTAATTTATTCTTCCTACCTCCGTCTATATCAAATTGTATTTTATTGTGCCTGTCAATTTGTGTATGGCATAAATAATCTGAATAATCTGTCACCTAATTTTCTAAATCCATAGCACATTGGGCAAAAAAGTGAAAAGTATGGCAATAATTGTTTTGATATGGCTATATTATAGACACTAGTTAGTAGTATACAGGAAAAATATTTTTTCCCGCCATAAGTTCGAAGTTCACGAGATATAGCTTAATTCATTTTTTGTGTTTTCGACACATTCAAGATGTTATAGCTCTTTACCAGCTCATCCAAATTTTTTCAAACTTTTTTTATTTGATAGATATAAGTAAGAGCTTTCAATTAATACCACACATTATATACTTTTGACCCACTGTGGGATCAAAAAATTGAAAAAAGTACGAAAAAATGTGATTTTTTGCACTTTTTCTCTTACTGTGACCGCATGGTGTAATAATAATTTTTTTAAGGTATACTTTACTATAGATCTTATCTATATCTATAATAATTGCCTACATTGTGTACCAAAATATTGACGTCTATATGGTCAAAATCGACTTATAAGTGAAAAACTCATAGGTACGAACCCTTTAGAAACATATATATCCCACAGTGTAACCCAGCTGTTCTATTTTATTTTTGATAATGTTAGAACTCTGTATGGGCTCCTAGATAAAAAAATAAAATCAAAAAAATACCACCAACAAAATTGTCAAAAATCGACCTCAAGGGGGTCTAGGGGGGTACCTTGAAATTCAAACTTTTATAACTTTTGCCACTATTAATGAAATTTGATGAAATTTTCGTATGATATTTATACATCCATTATCTTAATACTCATAATCGAAAAAACTGTTACACTGTGGAATTTTGTTGAATTTTGACAATTTTTGTTTTTTCATGTTTTTCAATCTGTTTCATGAGGGTTAGGTGGACTGATACTAAATTTTATAAAAAAATTTGTTTATTTATGCATAGCAGATCCAAATACCTTTCCAACGATACCAAATATGTAGCATTAAAGTAAAATCTCTCTTAAATATAGTGAAAAGTTTGAAAAAATAGCAAAAATTTAAGGGTTTCGAAAATCTACACTTGGCATATTTGCTCATAACTTTTGTAAATTTGAATTTTATGACATAAATTTGGTATTTTTAAAAAGTTTAAAGTATTTTTAAGACGATAAAAAAATATTTAGAGATCAAAAGTTACTCTGTGCACCGATAGGCTAAGTCTAAAATGTCATACTTTGACTGTCTCTACCGAGTGCAATGAGCATCTGATTTTTATTTTTTGGCAATAATTTCCATGTTTCTATACTGGAACTAAAAGTATTTAACCGTAAAAGTACTTTGTTCTTCATTTAAAGGTGCAAATAAAAAACTGCATTTTCCAAAAAGACTCACATTTTCGAGATTTTCCTATTTCTTGATTTGAACTTTTAAGAATGAAAAAACATTTATATGGCTTTTATGTGTTAGTTCCAGTATAGAAACATGGAAATTATTCCAAAAAATAAAAATCAGATGCTCATTGCACTCGGTAGGGACAGTCAAAGTATGACATTTTGGACTTAGCCAATCTGCGCACTGAGTTACTCTTGATCCCTAAATATTTTTTTATCGTCTTAAAAATACTTTAACCTTTCTAAAAATATCAAATTTATATCATAAAATTCAAATTTACAAAAGTTATGAGCAAATATGTCAAATGTAGATTTTTGAAACCCTCAAATTTTCGCTATTTTTTCAAACTTTTCACTGTATTTAAGAGAGATCTTACTTTAATGCTACATATTTGGTATCGTTGGAAAGGTAATTGGATCTGCTATGCATAAATAAACAAATTTTTTTAAAAAATTTAGTATCAGTCCACCTAACCCTCATGAAATAGATTGAAAAACATGAAAAAACAAAAATTGTCAAAATTCAACAAAATTCCACTGTGTAACAATTTTTTTTATTATGATTATTAAGATATTGAATATATAAATATCATATGAAAATTTCATCAAATTTCATTAATAGTGGCAAAAGTTATAAAAGTTTGAATTTCAAGGTACCCCCCCTAGACCCCCTTGAGGTCGATTTTTGACAATTTTGTTGGTGGTATTTTTTTGATTTTATTTTTTTATCTAGTAGTCCATACAGAGTTCTAACATTATCAAAAATAAAATAGAACAGCTGGGTTACACCGTGGGATATATATGGTTCTAAAGGGTTCGTACCTATGAGTTTTTCACTTATAAGTCGATTTTGACCATATAGACGTCAATATTTTGGTACACAATCCAGACAATTATTATAGATATTAATAAGATCTTTAATATAGTGTAACTTAAAAAAATTATTATTACACCATGCGGTCACAGTAAGAGAAAAAGTGCAAAAAATCACATTTTTTCGTACTTTTTTCAATTTTTTGATCCCACAGTGGGTCAAAAGTATATCATGTGTGGTATTAATTAAAAGCACTTACTTATATCTATCAAATAAAAAAAGTTTGAAAAATTTTGGATGAGCTAGTAAAGAGTTATAACATCTTGAATATGTCGAAAACACAAAAAATGTTTTAAGTCATATCTGGTGGACTTTGACTTATGGGGGAAAAAATATTTTTCCAGTATACTACTAACTAGTGTCTATAATATAGCCATATCAAAACAATTATTGCCATACTTTTCACTTTTTTGCCCAATGTGCATAGAGGCATAACAAAAAGATGGCAGCTGTGCCATGAGAAACAATTAAGAATTTTTATCGATTATGTTTCATCAAAATTTCTTGGATTAGCCTACATTCAGCAGTTTATAGCCTCAAATCATTTAATTGTCATCACATCTTGACAGTTGATCGTTAATCGATCAAATTTAAAGCATTTCACATTTCTCGTGTTAAGTACAAATGATTTTTGACTAATTTCATGTAGACTCTATCACATTAACATCGAAAATTTGGTTATGGACGATGATAATTGCACGATGAACTGTCGAGATTGTGAATTAGACATGAAAGACCATTAAAAAATTTTGAATTTATCTTGACTGAATGTTTGACATGATGTGGCATAGGAGAAGGTAATCGTATGATTTGATGGAAATTTGGAAGATTGTTAGATGCTAATGGAGAGAAATGAGGGGAAATTCAGTGGATAATTTTGGTTTTTGAAGTTCTTGTATTTGGTTTTGTTGTCACAATTGTATAAAATAAAAACTGTTTAATATTAAAATAAGAAAGATAACTCTTGTCAATGAAGGTTCGAGTCCTATAAGTCATATGAAATAAGAAGTTGCAATACATGTTAAATATTTTCTGCTTTTTTAGTAAAATCTCTTCATATCGTACCCTGCACTATGTTATATGCAGTTCTGAATAGATTTTAGTATTTTGCAGCATGTCCGTTGAAGCTCACAGGGCCTGTTTAAATCGGTATCTGTGGGTGGTCATGGATCACAATTGATCTATACAGCCAGCGAAAAAAGTGTGTGGATCTTTAGATTTCCTATTTACCTGCTTATTTCACGAACATTACAGACAATGAGCATCCGTTTGAATGACAAACTAGACGGTATCGATGGTATATGTATGGATCTGGTGATATTACCGCCAAGTATCTCAGTCTGGCCATATGAGTCACTTTATGAGTCCTCAATCAATATACCCTAATAAGCAAAGAGACCACTTTAGATATCTTAGTGGTCTTTCTAAACCATGAAAGCATGCTCTTTGCATGTAAGGGATATTAGTGCATCTTCAGCTCCTTGTCTGTTCGGGTTATGTCACCTGAAGCTGACACTATCTCTGCATACCGCCTATCAATCACTAATGTCATGAGCTATACTAGTTCTACCAACAATTCCTCTCAAAACTCTATAACTCGACCAAATACAAACTTTATTTATCTCCCTTTATATTCCCAAATCAACATGCTCAAATAATGTAATTCTTCCTTCATTCATCTTCGTCTCATTTAAGTTTGCTGCTACACATCTGACCATCCCGACTCTTTCTGCTATCAATCAATCTAACGGCAAAAAAACATACTTTATTCTGTGATAAATTATAGAGCCTAATTTTGATCTCGTTTAGCTTGGAATTCCAACCTTCTTAAAATTTATTACAATATTAAGCATATCCATAAGGCCATTTAAGGTCATCGGCACCTCTTTTTTTCGCAAAATCATTTATTTCTATTTTCATTTCAACAAATCATGTATTTTGTTTACTATTATGTCTGAATGGTCATAAGATCATAACGAGAATTGATCTATCATGACATTATTAGCACCAATGTCTTGTTATCCAGCACTATGTAGACTAAAATTGTGTTAATTAGAATAGTCTTTTATTATAGTCGTAAAAATTCATTTCTAGATTTATGATTTTGATGGTTAGCAAGTGATAAGCAATTGCTTAGCGAGTCTGTGTCTGTTTTTTGGGGAGAAACTCTTAGGAGATTTATTTAATGACACTTTATCCACTTTTAATGAGATTTTTTTGCTGTTGGACATTTGGAATATGAATGATGAGAATAATTAGAAAGTAAATCATGGATTTTGGGGGGAATTTATGGCTTATGGCTTAGTCAGCAGGTGGAATTTGAAGTTTTGTTGAAGGGAATGTGAAGGCAGAGATTGAAGTCGACTCGGATTTTGTATGGAGTAAAGTCGAAATGTAGTCGACTTTTTTATACAAAATCCGAATCTACTTCGAGCTCTGTGTGAAGGAGAGCTCGAAGTCAAGTTGGATTATGTGAGGAAAAGTGACTTAAGTCGTCTCGACTCCATACAAAACAAGAGTAGACTTCAAACTCTAGATCATTGTCAACGTTTAAATTAATAATTTGCAATACAATTGAACATGAATTAATTAAAAAGGATTGTTATGAAAACCATTTGACATTGACTTTTTTAAAGCACTTTTTTTTTTAAAATCAGTGCATCTGTTTTTTTTTTCAAATATCTCAATATTCTCACTATTTTAACACCCAATCGAGAAAATCAATCTCTTTGGGCATCCGCAAAATCATCTCGCACATAATAATAATAGAAAAACAACAAAAATGCTGAACAATTTCAATCTTTTCTTCTTAATTCCATTTTTTCTCTTTTCTCATCAAAAGAAATTCTTCTATTAGCTTATTTCCTTTTGTACTATCTCCAATTTGGATAGAAAAATAATGAAAGGGGGAAAATTGTAAGTGCAAACCAAATCACAAACAGAATTAAGAATTACATTCTCTATCATACGTGTGTGTATGACGATGGTAAATTAAATCTGATTGCTAGTGCCTTTGCACAAAAAATTGTGAGTAAATAAGAGAAAAGAAATTAAATAAAAATTGTAAAGAAGAAATGAAGTAAGTCGATAAAGTAGATGAAAAGGTCAGAGTGGATAGACTGATTGTAGCGCAATTGTGATGGTAATGATGATGGTGGTGATATATTATTACTGCTAGACTAGGAATAGACAGTTATGGGATGGGAATTTTAAGAATTTGAGGATCTTATTAGGAATTTGTGCTGTGTAAGCAACGATGCAAAATTTCTAGGCATTAGAAACATGCAGAAGTCATTTAAAGACAGATCCAGTTTTCGAGGAACTCTAAATGTGGTAATGGGTCCTCTTGCGTCTTCGCCAAGGAAGTAAGTAATTAAGAATGCGAAATTTGACGGGAATTTGGAAGATTTTTTGACATTATGACTTAATATTATATTTTGCCGGATTCATGCTATTTAATTTATGACAAATTATGATATTTTTCAAATAATAATAGGTTCAATTCCTAAATATTAGTGTAATTTTATGATGTTATTATTAACCATTTTGCAAAAATGAAACATTAACTTTTTTGTCAAAGATTCAACTGAAATTTTTAATTCAAAAAAATAGATGCAGTAACATTTGTAAGGTTTTAAAAGATGCAGAATAGGATTTGTAAGGTTTTGAAAGATGCTAGGATTTGTAAGGTTTTACATTTTTTTCTCGAAAAACTATTGAAAAGACATAAAATTTTAAATAAACTGCGAAAGTTAGCATAATACTGAAGAATTCAGCATCAGTTCATCTTCTTAAGGCTCAAGAGACTAAGTAAGAACAAAATTTTAAGAATCCAGAGAAGAAATTTGATCAAAATCATCTAAAATTGAAATCAAAACAATATTAAATTGATCAAAAACAAGATTCGGAATTTGTATGGAATAGTCGACGTGACTAAATACCCTAACAAGGAAAGAGCATGGTCTTAGAGCTTGCTCACCTAAAAATACTTGATAAGAATGCTCAGCTTGCATTGCTCTTGAGCGCACGCTCTTTGTCTGCTTGAGATACAAAATTCAAGTCCTGACCACAAACATCCAAATCATCAATCAACAGCACCCCAAACTGCACAAATTCACATCAATTCTCATCCAAAAACAAACAATCCAATCGCTAAATATGAAGTCAGCAGAGAAATTGGATAAAGATAATTGACATACACCAACATCATATTCATCCATCAGCGAAATGGAATGTAAAAATAATGAAGGAATAAATAAAAAAAAATCTAACCGCAAATGAAGTAACTCATGCGGGAAATTGGATCTGCACAAAACTAGTGATGCGGTATATTGAAACATGTAAGATGAGGATATCTCAGTGGCATTATGTAAATATTTACTTTTTGAGGTCCATTACATTCAATTCTCTTTCTTTTTCGTCGAATCATTGTCGTCATCACCTCGATCAATTTTGTGTTTCAAGCCTGACGCCATAAATTCACGATTTTTTTTTTGCTGCCTTCGACAAATTGAGGTATTAACATTTTCTTATTTTTTTACATTATTAAATCAACAAACTCGATTATTTCACTGACTATAAAGTCTACTTTTGGTAATTTTTATTTTAAGTGCCAACATTGAAAATGTTTATTGGTAACTGTCAAGCTTGGAGCTGGAGTGACATTAATTGTTGAGTTGAGTGAAATATAAAGGACAAATATCAAATAAAAAGGCACTAAAAGCAGTCATATGTCGATGGGAAAACTTGTGAATTGCAAGAATCGTAACATTTGGGGCAGTCGATTATGGAATATGCTTATGGGATGTTGTAATGCTTGTGTAATGTTGCACTTGATTTGGTCTGAGAAGAGGACGCAATTGGCATATATTAAAATGCTGTGGGAAGCATATTGAGCCAAAAGGTATTCGCGACCTGGCGAAAACAATCAAATCTGCTAATAGGATGTCACTTAGCAAGAATTGAATTGGCAATTGGCAAGGATGTCACTAAGAATACTGCTGCCTGATCGCCTTAGATGCAACATTTCAATATGTGCCGATCGGGGGATATTCTGGAGTATTGAGCTATATATTGACTATTCTGCTAGTACTAGAATCAGGCCTCTGTGGCCGAGTGAGATCGACATTTCAGAAATCTGTATGAATCTTTCGAAAATACATCGGTTCGATTCTCATCAGAGATCCGGATATACTCACAATTGATTGTGTAGTATAGTACCTGAGTTCGACATTTCAGAAATCTGTATTCCCACCAGAGATCGGGGTATTCTCACAAAAGTTGAGTATATGGGTTCGATTCCCAAAATAGCTTCAACTCTTAATCATTATATAGAAGTGCTACCAATATGGCAATGATCCGCACAATGCACATGTCATTTACAGTGCTTTAAAATTCTAACTAAAACAATTAATGCATCCATAACATTCCATCCACAAAAGCAACACGAGAACCTCAACTGCGGGTTATAGAAACAGACAGTTTCTCATTTGCATATGCACATCTCAAATGTCAAGTAATAGTAATCTCTTTCACATTATGTCTACCACCCTGCTTACAAAGTAAACAGCATCAATTGCTTCATTTAAATATCAAAGGGAACAAAAAGTTATTTTCATCCTGAATGTGGAAAGAGTTCCTGTTCCTCAATAACAAATTGGTTCCATTTACTTCTCATATGTGATTCCATTATTCATTATTTGTTCGGAAAAATTGAGTTTAAAAATAAAAAATTTTCATTCTTTTTCATCTCTTCCTACTATTATGGCATGGCTCATGTACATGATGATATGGAAATAGAAATGAAAATGTATGTCAGAGCAATAAAAGCAGTTTTTTCAATTTAGACTCAATTTTTAATTGAAAATCGACAATTTGTATAAAATATGTAACAAAAATTGGAGAGGGCGAGGGACTGAATAGACATAAATAAGCATTTTGTTGTTGTTGTTTGATGGAGGCTGACACCATAAATATACAAGTTTTATTGTTCATATTTGTTCTTTTACTGTCACCATTTATGGCTGAATGCAACTCAATTATTGTCTATCACGTGCCATTTATGTAAAAATTTTAAGTTTTATTTGTCTCATTTTGTTGGAGTTTATGGATGGGTGTTTTGTCATTTTTTTAACTGCTGTTGATTGTTGCTGTTTGGACAGAGATGGGAATCTGAATTCATATCTAGTCTTGTGCCTTATAACGCGAATCATCAGATGATATAAGCTACTTACAAGTAGATAAGCAAGTATAAAGGGTGTGGTACATCAGATTTAAAATCGCAGTGTCTCCAGCTCATAAGGCTGAGCCCTTCATAAGTATAAAGACTCCAAAATTCAAACAGAAATCATTCATGCATGCCCAAAATTTTAAAATCTTATGAGGTTCTTGACCTTAAAATAATTAAATTTTTGTCATGTGCTCAATAATTTTTATATCCATAAGCCCAAAAAAAAAAACCTAAAAATAATGATCCATAAATTTTATATTACTAAGCAATAAAACTTGTATAATTAGAAATACCAGCAGCATTCCCTAGATCTGTTGTTATAAAACTTTTATGACTGTATTGATCTCTTTCACATTGTGAATCTTGCCTTTTGTTCCTATTAATTCGTACCAGGAACAAGCTTCATTAAGATCTATTCTTATTAATTCTGCCTAATTAACCGAGATTTTTTTTACATGATTTAAAATTCCATCAGATATCCGCAACAACAATAGACATCCAAAAAATATGCGTTAAGTCAACATCGACATTTTTAATGATGATTAAATTGTTTCCGTATAATAAATTTATGTTTCCATTCTCTTGCGGCACTATCATAATTTGTAATCAAATGTATTACAAATTAAAGACATTAAAATAACGAAAAAAACAACAAAAATTTTAAATTCAATGGGAAGAGATAAAGACTGAATTTACACAGAATGACATGGACAAAAAAGTGTAGATTGAAGGCATGGGTGGTCATGTTGTCATGATTTGTCATGAAAAGTACTTGAATTTTACAAAACCGTTAAGTTTCCAATTTACCAAACGATGGAATTTTGAATTTTACAAAACCGTTAAAATTCAAATTTAACAAAGCTGTTATAATTCAAATTTTACAAAACCGTTAAAACTAAAATTTTGCAAAACCGTTAAAACTCAAATTTCCCTAAATCATTAAATTTCAAATTATACAAAATCGTTAAAATTCAAATTTTACAAAACCGTTTAAACTTAAATTTCGCAAAATCTTCAAAATTTAAATTTAAATAAACCGTTAAGCTTTTACAATATTTGGGAAAAAATCTTTAATTTGCCACAGGATTTCGAGACATCCTTTACCTAATATTTTTACGTTCCCCCATCCCTTCTCTGTTGTGAAAATGCATCAGATCCCACCCATCTTAATATTAAGCCCAACCACTAAATACCCCCTAATCTACATCAAAGAACAAAACGTGTTAAAATCCAAACCACACAAAGGAATTCCAATTGTTTCTTCATTTTTACCATCAAGCATCAGCAAATTTTCTCACAGCTAATATTAATCTTTTTCGCAATAATTCTTAATAATAGATACTTCATGTACCGATAATACCTCGTAGCAAATTACGTTACGCTACCGTTCTCTTCATCCTCTACTTATTTCTGTTCTTAATTTTTAATCCTCTAACTCTCTGCTACATATTTAGAATTCAATAATTTGAAAGATGATCGGCTGTAGTTGAGAATCTACGCTTCAATTGAATTAGTAATAATGGCATAACCTCAAAATGATGTGCTTTTTAGTCCCTGTGAAGGCTTACGTCCGTTCAGCTTTTGTAATTTTTTTGTGAAGGCTTACGTCCGTTCAGCTTTATGTAACAGTAATGCGAGATTATTGCTGATTGATTTCATTCCTTCAAATAAATTACTAATGAAGAAGTTTGAAGTTCAAGTGCATCCAAGTTCTTATGATTTAGTGTAAATTACTCCATTCGATGCGCCTTGTTGCGCATCTAATTGTTCGCGGAATGAGAATTAATTTCAATTATTTTCAGCATCGTCTTCACAAGTTTTGTTTTTGTTTAATTAATGCTTGCCAAATTGGTGTAATTTAGCGACATTCATTTGGTGGAAAGAGAAAAAGAATCTAAGTAAGAAAGTCATGGGTGGATGGTGATGAAGGCGCATTTTTGGAATAAAGTTGGGAAATGATTTTAAAATTCAAAATTTTACCGACTTTTTAAATTCAAAATTTTAACGGATTTTCAAAATTAAAAAAAAATTAACGGTTTTTAAGAATTCAAAATTTAACGTCTTTTTGAAATTTAAATATTTAACAATTTTTCAAAATTCAAAAAAATTGACAAAATTCTCAAAAAAGTTTGACTTAAAACTAGTCAACCTAACCAAACTGACCATCAATTAACTCAATTTTCAATTCCTCCAAGCTATTTTTTTAAATATTTTTTTTTGCTCATAAAAATCTTTCTTTTTTATTTTTTGGAAATTGAGGAAGTTCCAGCAAAATAAGAAAACAAAGAAATATGATGCTCATGTTGATGATGATGATGATGTTAATTGAAATTGATTATTTCCATTGAAATGTCTCATAATCATAATTACGAGCATGCTGAATTTAAGAAAAAATGTTGATGAGCCATGGAAAATGCTGTTGATGAGGAAGAGATAATGTATTAATTATCCATGTGCATAGCTGATTTAAGACCGACTAAAGTGAACGGTTTACGCTGATTGACATTGAAACACAAGCCCTAAAAATAATTGAATTTAATTTTTCTGTCGGTAATTTTTTCTTTTATCATTCAAGGCCTGCACACGTCAGTAAAAATCAAGTGCATGGCATGAACTTCAAATTTAATAAACGAGCAAATAAAAATCAATGATTTGAAAATATTTAATTGCAGTTTATGTAAACAAAATTGTTATCAATTAGCTGAGGTTTGATTTATTTTGACTTGAACAGCAAATTGCTGACTTTTAATCTACTAACAAGCAAATGATCATGTAAAATGATTTATTATAGCTATTTAATTGAATTAGGTTGATTTGATTGTCAATAATTGATGCATTTTTGAAAGACGTTAAGTAAGGCATCCAAATGGGACATTATCATCGAGATTGCATAGCTAGGTCGTTGTCAGAGACCAAGAAGCTATTGCAGAAAGAAGTTCGAATCCTCCTTATGACTCAAATTGAATTCCAGAAGGTCTGAAAGGATTCTTATGCAAAACCGAGTGGGATAATCTGCAATATGTCATTATAAGCTTGCTATTTTTGGAACTTGACATAAACTGTCTTGTAAATTACTAGACAGTCGATTGGTGGCAGTCTATTCCACTCGGGAAGAAAACTCTGGAAAGTACTTCATTATGACTGCTAATTAACAATTTATTATCAAGCTCCTGCAGGAAAGAACAATGAGCTCTAGATCCGCTCCATACATAATCACGTTGTTGTGTCCATAGTGCTCATGGGAAGTAGGCTGCTGAAGAAGGATGGCTAAAGAATTCTTGGAAGGGGAAGCTGCCTGATAGAGACAGTGGAGCAATTGGTATTGACAATTAGCAAAGAGTAGTCATCGATATAGCCTGTTTCAGATGCAAACTGAGGGAAGCAATGGATCACAGCTAATCTGCACGGGCTGCGAAGTATGTAAGTAGTTAAGTTCTACTTCTAAACGATTGAATGAGTGACCAAAGCTCTATTGTATTCAAGTCAATAGTAATACAGATAGTATTTCGTCTAATATAGGTAATTGCCAAATAGTACCAAACGATTGACTCAACTCCAGGCATCATCTGAGGGAGACCATGTATCACAATTGATCTATCCATTCAGTGAAATTAGTAAACAAATAAATTCCACTCCCGTGTTCCAAATATTACAACATATCTTCCATAATCCCCAATAAACCATCCAACAAGCTTATCATTACTTCTAATACCGATAATAAAATCCATTATCATACCTGACGGAACTCTAATCCAATTCCCAGCACGACTTACACATTCAGTCACAAGAAAAAAAATATGAAAGTTCATAACAATAAAGTGGAATTTGAAAAGCAGATAAAGGTCTCTTTTGAATCCCTTTTTACATTTGCATATATTGTCATCTCAATCCATTAGCATTCATTTTAAAAACTTTTTCTTTTTTTTGTGTTGATTTTTGTCGAGGCTAACAAGCAATTTGTCGGAGATATGATAAAAAAAAGTTTTATTTTCTATTGTCAGACGTAAATTTATGGTAATTTTTTACTTTTAAATATGACGAAAATATGGAATCATAAAAAAGTAAGGTGGAAGATGAAGTAGCTGAATGTGTGTTTGACATATAGGTTTATCAGTTGTTATGGTCTGTTTATTGTAGTTTGAAGAATGAGGATTTTAGAAATTGATTCAATTTTGAACAATTAATAAGCAAATTGTGATGATTTATGCATAGTAAAAAGCTGAATGCTCTAAAAATTGATTGAAAATCCAAGTTCGAATCTTATTCTTTAATTCAGAGTTTATATTGGATTCAGTATGGGCTAATATTTTTGAATTTTTTTTTTGTTGATTTTTTAGTTGAACTTTTTTGGTTCCAACCCAATTCCTAAAAGCAGATGCTGATAGAGACAACACTACACTTAAACAGTCATGGATAGTCAAAGAAGGCTCGCCCAAGCCATTGCACGCAAATCCAGGGCTCAAAGTGGACAAGGACTATCTAAAGCAGTGGTACCCTTTTATTAACTGTAACCCAAGTTCCACTTATTCATTCATTCAATTCCGCACCTGCTCGTGATCAACAACAGGCCACATTCAAATCCATTACACATTCGAAACCGAATACTGATCATGAACATATAAAATACAAAGCAGTGACACAATCCTTTGCGGAACTTAGGTTACAACAAAATGCTTTCCATCTGGCTTTGTTGCTGGCTATGTCATCTAGTTTGTACAAATTCTCTTCCCGCACATTGAACTGACCAGACCTTGAAGTCGATACTCTTGAAATTGACTTGAGTCGACTCTACTCGACACAACAAGTCGATTTCGAGCTTTGGCAGCTCTAGGAGCTCGAAGTTGGCTCGAAGTCGACTGGACTCAACTCAAAACATGACCTTGATTTTGAGCTCCGGAGCGGACATTCTTCCATCACTAGTTCTTAGTCATTTATCTTAAAACAGTGAAAGACAGCCGTTCATTATTCGCGATACACCTTGGTGGTATGCCTCGACCAAAACCCTACAAAATATACGGTTCATGGTAATTTAAAAGTGTGCCATAGCACACAGATTACCCACCACTGATCTAAAGTTACCAACGAATCACAATGGATCTTTACAGCAATTCATATTCTCATATTCATACAGAGCCATATTCTCATCAAATTTTTTCACATTTCAATTCTTCTTCTGCCTATCCAGCTACTCACAATTTCATTTCACATTCCATATTCTTCCCATACGTCAAAATTACCATAATAGCGCATCGATCTTTTCAAAAAAGAAATAAAAAATACGAAATCAAAACCACTCAATCGCTTGTTTATTTACATTCTTCTTCTTGTCTTCCTCTCGTCTCTCTGACCCAATTTCTCACATCAACGCACACATATGGATCGAAATAAAAACGCATTCATTTTATATGTAAATGCTCAGCTGATTAATAAATAAAACAAATTTTTTGTGTGTAGCTTTATGTTTAGTAAACAATATTAAAATGTTGATTGAAAAGTCATTAAGATGTGTGATCGAGAGATCTCTGGTGTTGGATGCATTATTGGGTCTGTAAAGTATCAAATTGTAAAAAAAAGAGAAAAGATCTAATAAGATAACGAATGGACGTGAAAGAGGAAATAAAGAAAAAATAACTTTCACGTGACTTTTATGATAAACAGAATTATTGGGAAAAATAAGGCATGCAAGCGAAAGAAAATGTTTGATCAATTAATTTTTTTTTATTTTGTTTTTTTCGGTGTCGCCTCGTGTCGTTCACAATTTTTTGGAGTACCGCAATTTCCTGGTGCGAGCTCTTTGACCTGAACATTTCAACAGATGATTGAGACCAAAAATTTCTCAATAATTTTCGTAAAATTTAATTTGGAATGGATGGAGTTGCAAATGACGTCTAGTCAGGCATCAAAGGGATTTGAACTTTTTCAGGGCTTTTCAGAATTTTTGAGTGTCAAAAAACTAGAAAATTTGAGAATTTTGTTTAAAAATGAGAGGTTTTGGAATGTTTTTTCGGAGGGAGAGTGTTTAAAGGGTCAACTGTTGTCTGATAATTGAAATTCACCTGCATTTCCCTAGCAGACCAAGAGCGTGTTCTCAAGAACAGAGTTAGCTGAGACCAAAGCTACCGGACATGCTCATCAAGTGTATTTAAGGTGAGCAAGCCCTTGAGAGCATATTCTTTGCCTGTTGGAGTCTGTTGCTTTAAAGCAGAGTTCATCCTTCACAAGGCCTGCAGCCATGGACAAACTATAAGGTTCACTTAAAACCCTCAATCCTGCGCTCCTTAACTACAAGCAAATTCAGTCACTCGTTTCTTAACCAGCCTCTCCATAAAACCTCTCAAAAACCTCTTAAAAATTCCAATCCTCAGCCTGACGTCATTTCTGAACAAGTCTTAAAACAGTTTGACGAATTGTTTCGAGATTATTTAATTAGAGCTTTTACGGAACTAGACGTTAATGAAGAAGGAAGAGCGTTGTGAATTTGTTAATTAAGTTTGGACGCTTGAGAACCATGAGATGCAATATTTTTTGTGTGCCGAGAAGTACTTTTTTTGTTTTTAAATTAAAATTAAGATTGTGATGTAAATAGGCATGGCAGGTTTGGTATGTGTTTTTTGGTTGTGAAGTGAGGTTTGAAAGGTTAAATTTGTAGCTTAAATAGACAAAATTTGATCCAAATTTGAAATGTGTTACTTAAAATTGAAAAAGAATTTTGTCTTTTCGAGGGTTCAATTCCCAAATCGATTGATCCAGAATATTCGAGTGATCTTGTAACATCTATTACTGCCTTAGCTTTTTTTTATTTTTGCAAAATGCCACAATCCAGACATAGATTGAAGTCCACTCAATTCCCTACTTTTCATCCAAATATCCACAATCCGCATATTCAAATATTATCGTTTTGCCATTTTTTTCACGTGTGGTCTACTCATATCAATGCGTGACTGTCTCTGTTTGCACACAAAGCTCTCATAAATATATTGACATTGTGCATAATTTACTTAATGACTTATATAAGTGCACGAAAGTGAAAATGTCAAATCGGATGGAAATGACACCGCTGGAGCTCAAAAAGCTTTAAAAAATTATCTCATAAAAACAGGAAATTTCTTTCATTATTTCTCTTATGGATATAACAGCATCTAGCCACTTGCTCTTATGACTATCTTTGGAACTCGTGCTTCTCGATACCTCATCCAAGGGTGTGGAAACATAAATTTCAATTCTTCATTTCCTGTATCCAATATGTATGACTTTATCACACGACATTCATCCGTAGTTCGCCGACCTCTCTTTTCCACTCTCAATTCATTGTGATTTAATTAAAGTGAAATGCTAAGCAGCCGTTAACATATATATCCAGCAGCTCAATATGGGAAAAAAACAGGGGAAGATTACTTGGCGTGAAACGTATACGCCAAAAATTTCACATCCGTGGCGTGAAATTTCACGCCATTTCACACCGTTTCACGCCACTTTCACGCCACTTTCACGCCATTTCACGCCGTTTCACGCCACTTTCACGCCAGCGTCGTGAAATTTCACGCCAATTTTTTTTATTTTTAAAATCGACTTTTCCAATGGTTTTTCATCTTTAAATTGGTTTTTAAGTTGATTTTCACCCTAAGTAAGAGAACCGATCTGAAATTCGGTTTTCTCAGGGTCAGAGATCCAAGTCACAAATGTCGGCGGCTAAATATTTGCATACTTTAGTGATTAAAGCATATTTTTAACTTTTTTGTCCCAACGATTTTGTTATTTTTTATGATAGTTCCTTGGAAATGACTTGAATCTTTCTGGATCTTACTTTAATGTTGACAAAGTGTCTTTGACCGCACTGGATCTTGTTTTTTAGTTCGTAAAAATGATTTTGACCTTACAGGATCTTGATTTTAGTTCGTGGAAGTGACTTTGATCTTACTGGATCTCGGTTTTTGTTTGTATAAATGACTTTAGACTTACTGGATCTTGTTCTTAGTCACTTATACGAACTAAAAACAAGATCCAGTTAGGTTAAAGTCACTTTCACGAACTAAAATCAAGATCCAGTAAGGTCAAAGTCACTTCCACGAACTAAAATCAAGATCCAGTAAGGTAAAAGTCACTTCCACAAACTAAAATCAAGATCCAGTAAGGTAAAAGTTACTTTCCCTATCAAATAACAAGATCCAGTAAGATCAAAGTCACTTCCACGAACTAAAATCAAGATCCAGTAAGGTAAAAGTCACTTCCACGAACTAAAATCAAGATCCAGTAAGGTAAAAGTTACTTTCCCTATCAAATAACAAGATCCAGTAAGGTCAAAGTCACTTTCACGAACTAAAATCAAGATCCAGTAAGGTAAAAGTCACTTCCACGAACTAAAATCAAGATCCAGTATGGTCAAAGTTACTTTCCCTATCAAATAACAAGATCCAGTAAGGTCCAGTAAGGTAAAAGTCACTTCCACAAACTAAAATCAAGATCCAGTAAGGTAAAAGTTACTTTCCCTATCAAATAACAAGATCCAGTAAGATCAAAGTCACTTCCACGAACTAAAATCAAGATCCAGTAAGGTAAAAGTCACTTCCACGAACTAAAATCAAGATCCAGTAAGGTAAAAGTTACTTTCCCTATCAAATAACAAGATCCAGTAAGGTCAAAGTCACTTCTACGAACTAAAATCAAGATCCAGTATGGTAAAAGTCACTTTCACGAGCTAAAATCAAGATCCAGTATGGTAAAAGTCACTTCCACGAAGTAAAATCAAGATCCAGTATGGTAAAAGTCACTTTCACGAACTAAAATCAAGATCCAGTATGGTAAAAGTTACTTTCCCCATCAAATAACAAGATCCAGTAAGGTCAAAGTCATTTCCAAAATAAACTGTGTCGTGAAATTTCACGCCATTTCACGCCAATTTTGTGAAATTCACGCCGTTTCACGCCATTTCACGCCATTTCACGCCATTTCACGCCATTGGCGTGAAATTTCACACTGCTGGCGGGAAATGGCGTATAATTTTCACGCCAAGTAATCTTCCCCCTGGAAAAAAATTTCTTGTCTCTTTTAGCTCGATTCCGATTTTTCTTTTCATTTCTTTTATCTGCATAACTCGATCAATTCAACTACTTTGCCGCTAGCTAGTAGTTCATACATGTTATTTTCTTAAACATTCAATCAATAATTTATGTTGTGGCTACTGCATTTTGCTTACAGTCTCATGCATTTATTACTATTCCTTTCATTTTTTTATTCAATTTAATGTTTTTCTTATCGAAATGAATTTAATGACTGAGGGGCATGAAGAGTTGAGTTAATTGAGAGATTGGATGATGAAGAGAATGTGGATAGGAATTATTGAATGGATTTTGGGTGGATTGTGGCAAAAAAGGACAAAAGAATAATTGGTAAATTTGATAAAAATATGCAAGTTAAGAGTGCCGATATAAACTTAATTTTACTTTAGGATTTGAACCTGAACTTTGACTAAATTTTTGAATTAATCATAAAACATTCCATTAGCATAATTCAGCTGAAACTCAATATTAAACCACAGTTGCAAAACAGGCACCTGAGACAGATAAAAACTGTACAAATTCTACTCGTACAATTAATTTGAGCCGTTTTTCTTACAAAACCATACAAATTCTTGACACTTTGAGTCGTTTTTCTTACAAAACCATACAAATTCTTGATAATTTGAGTAGTTTTTCTTACAAAATTATCAAGAAATTGCATGGTTTTTGCCTGTCAAGCGTGCCTGCTTAACAATTCTGCCTTAATCCACTCCGAAATCTTTCAAAAACCTTCTTCATTCCAACTTAACTTCCAATTATTCCACAACAGATGTTTTTAATCTCGAAAAAAAATGAAACTTTCATTCATCAAAGAATAGAATAGAAACAATTATGCAACAGCAGACATGAGAAAATCTCACAAAAAATTCTTAACTCTTATTCTTCTTATAACGCTCATTTTCATCGATCGCATGAACTAGATTGAGTTGCTATGCATGACGGCTTCGTTGAGTTGATGAAAAAAGTACATAAACTATATTCAAATACATGTAAAGTCGTGAAAATATTTCAAAATATTTCATTTCCAAAAGAGACTTTGTGTTATTTTTAATGCCGGTGATTTGATTCCTGCAATAAAATTGTTAGATTCATGTAGTTTTGTGTTCATGCTGAGAATCTTTATCGAAGACGATCAGTGTTTATGTGATTTTGAAATTTTAATTATTGCGGCTTTTGTGGTGATGATTATGTTTGTATAATAAAAAAATTGTAGTAAAATTCAATAAGTAACACAATAAAGAAAATAGTTATGGAGAAGATTTTTCAACTAGCTTATTGTCGGTTGCTCAATAGATCGTGACAGAATGAAGTTTAGTGATGAAGATAAGTTGTTGGTACTTGAGACAAATCGCATTTTTAATCTAATTTGGAACTTTAAGATTCAAACTTCAGTTTTTCTGGGAAAAAATTTAACTTTTTGTTTTGTAACGTATTTTTAATAATTCAAAATTTTTTCCCACTTCGAAAAGTTTTTGAGCTATAACTTCTAAACTAAAAGGATATTTTGTGATTTTTCTTTTAAATATGATTCAAAAAGATGGCAAGCATCAAATAAATATCAGTTCACTATAGTAACTCAAATAATAACTTAGAATTTCAGCATAAATATTCATCAAAACTAACCTTACCCACTTTAATAGCTTATATGACACTGATTGCACCATACAAGCAAGCAAAACGTCAAGAGTCATAAAAACGCGGACAACTATTATTGCAAATACAAGCATATTAAGTCACACAATCTGAATGACTTGTAAAAATTGTATGCAATAAAAATCAAAAATATAACAAAGCTTTTTGTTCAAATTTCTTCTATTATGAGTAGTTTGTGTTCGAATTCTCACACTGAACAAAAAATTGTGTTCAATTTGCGTCATTTCTCGCACATGAATTATAATAAAAATAGTTGAAATCTTGTGTACTCACCACAGCAGTCAAGAAAGCCTTCCACACGACTCGGAAAAGGAAAGATGTTGCCACTGTTTCCTGCTCTTGACATCTCCATATTTCCTTTTAGTTATGCTTATCTATTTTGTTTTGCGTAATTTTTTGCTTTAACTTTGTGCTTCTCCACAAAATTTCATTCACCTCTCACACAAATCACTTTTTCTTCTGAGATTCCTCTTCTCTCTTCTTTTTTCGCTTTAATTTACACTTTCAAACATGATGATTTCCATGTACATCTGTAATCTGCGAGTAGAAAAAAAGAAAGAAAAAAAAAATACTTGTAAGTTTTGTTTTGATTATATTCGAATGTATGTTATATACAGAAACTGTTTGCGTTATTGAGAATTTAATGGATTTTTTATTGAAAACATCCTCCATAAGAATGTGTATATACTAAAAAATTTGTTAAAAATATGTAACAATAACAAGGTTGGATGGGGGTTCTTGGAATGGTTTTGGAGCGATAGGTTATTGATCAGGAATTGGAGATATTTAAGGAGATTTTGGAAGCTTTATTTGATTAAAATTGATATCCAATTTGCATTTTGATTACAAATCTCTCAAAATAATATGAACGTTTATTGAAATAGTTAAAATAAGTTTTTTCGTAAAAAGCATGGCAGTTAAAAAAAAAGTTTACTTTGATTTACGAATATTTTCAAGGTTCAAATCCTTAAATGTATAGAAATAATAAGAATTTTAGTACGAGAAACTTAAATTTTTTACATTTTTGCTTCTTGTAATGATAAAATTTGATATTTTAGCAAAGCCGATATTATTTTTTAATTTTTAACATTTTTAAAATTCTATATAGCATTATATTGAATAAAAATGTTAAATTTTCTTTAAATTTTATGAAACTTTACTTATAAAATCAAAATTTGTCAGTTTTCTTATAAAAGTAACTAGAATCCGT
This sequence comes from Chironomus tepperi, assembly GCF_022539635.2. Taxonomy (NCBI): domain Eukaryota; kingdom Metazoa; phylum Arthropoda; class Insecta; order Diptera; family Chironomidae; genus Chironomus; species Chironomus tepperi. The sequence goes on from NW_027226401.1 coordinate 27,909, forward strand.
AGAAAAATCGACTAAATTTTAAGGTTCAATTCCTTGAGTTTCTGGCATTATTTGAAAATCGTCTTTCATGAATATGTGCTGTGCTTTCTTTTTTTTAAGTTAACATTGAGGTGAAATGGCATAAGTGGACTAAATGATAGATCCTTGGCCTTACGTGCCAAAGATTTTAGGTTTCAATTCAAGATCATGTCTTATTTTCGAAGTTCATGTTACATTTCCCTCTTTTATTTATGAAGTTCGATTCATCTGTTAGGTGCAGTTTTGAGATCTTTGGTACATAATGTGTCATCTTTGTTTACCTAGACAAGGATAGGCTAGAATCTGGATAATTTTCTAAATCCTCAGCACATGAATTGTTACTAGATACATTGCAGAGTATATCAGGTCTTACAACGTACTCGTGTCTTAATGTGCAATGAGCTTATAAGTAGGTTCGGATCCCATATTTTAATTTCAAACGTTAACTGAACTGGAAATGTATCTACAACCAAAATATTCATCCTTCCATCCCGACACCCGCATCACTTAAACCCCCAAAAACATTTAATAGCATAAGAACGGAGTAAAAAAATTCAATTCAAGAGCAAAAATCTCTTCCATTCTTCATCATCTACATCTACATCCAACTTATACAGTATGAAAAAAATTTCATTCATTTCAATTTGTACTTGATATAAGTAGTCTGCTGAGAACTTCTTGTTTCATTTCATTTTTTTCATTCATCTCATTACCAAGCCGTCTGTTTTTTGTTCTATCTGTTGATGATGATTATGTATTATGTAATTAAGCAGCTTTCGTTTTTCATTTTCATTTTGCACATTCTACATTGAGAGACGTTCACATTGTTGGATTTTGAAGTTCTTGGAATTGTTATGTGAATAAAATTCTTATCGGGCATGATACAATGTCTCAGTTAGTCTCAGCATTTTGGATTTAATGTATGTGTATTATTACAAGCATAATTTGCTACTTAGATTGTAATTTTCGGTTGCTAATGTCGTTCCTGTCTCGGGTTGTTAGAAAATGTAATTTATTTTTCAATTCTATGCGAAATTGCGGGAATTCTTGGGGTGGGGGTTGTACGTAAATGATGTCAATTGGTGGATTTATATCAACAATCATCTTCTCAGGCTTTAAATCCAAATAAAATCATCAAATAAATTCAAAGTCCCTCAAAATTCAAAATTAGACATCACTTATGATAAACCCCCATTCCTCAATTTCTCATGCTGGTTAATGAACTCACATAGAAGATTTCTATCAAAAAATAGCATGAATTAGTAGATGAATACACTTTAAATGATGATAAATATTTTATACTATAATTTAGACATCATTAAAGTGTTTTCAGAGCCTTATATAGCAACAGTCGCTGTGATTGACCGAAGGGCAGTGCTAGCCGCAATGACGAGACTTGTGGCTACAAATCAAGTATGAAGAACCTTATAAATTTAATATTATTTACAATTTTTTTTGCTTTTGTTTTTATTTTATCAGCATCGATCGATGCTTCGATACGTGATTTGAAATTGCAAATAATTTTTCGCTATATCCATGCTCGCTGAAAGTAAAGTGAAATTATATCATGCATGGCATACATAAAAATACTTTTTGAGCACGATTATTTGTGAGATGAATGAGTTTTATTGTTGAGTTTAGGGGCTCAGCACTGGCAAATACAGTTTTGAACTCATAAATCAATGAACAATAGATTTTGTAAGTGCTAAAATGTTTCTATTTTTAAATGCAATAAAAGTATTTGAAGAAAGTTGTAAAAAGTATTGTGACTTAAATTGGGACAGATTATTGATGTTTTAGTTCGAATTTTTCGAAATTGAGTTCGAATGTTTCGAAATTGATTTCGAATCTGAAGAAATTTTGAACAATTCGAAATTGAGATTAAATCTGAAGAAATTTTGAATAGTTCGAAATTAAGAACAAATCTGAAGAAATTTTGAATATTTTGAAATCAAGTTCGAATCTGGAGTAATTTCGAATATTTCGAAATTAATTTCAAATTTGCTAAACTGTTTTCGAATTTTACTATATAAATTCCTAATTTTTCGAAACAAAATTTAGATTTTTCGAAGTTAATTTCGAACTTTCTAAATTGATTAAATTGGAATTTAACTAAATTAGAATTTATCAGAGACTAAAATTAATCTTAAAAATCATGAGCAAAAAATCATTTATTTTCGTGATTAAAAAAATCACTGATTTTTTTGTTCATACGTAAATATTTACGTAGAAAAAAATCACGTAACGAAAAATATTTACGTAGAAAAAAATCATGACGTCACAATTTTTCGTAAAAATAATTTTTTTCTTCGGGAATATTTTACTTATGATCGTTCGTGTCAATGATAGTGAATTTATTTAACCAAATATTACTTGACATGTGTTTTTAACATAATAATGTAAATGTTTACTCTTAAATTCGGTTACTTTAATTAAATTATGTTAGAAAATTCATCTTAATTAATTAAATACAGTATAGTTATATTTAGTACTTTTTTGTTGGATTAGCCAAGTCAATTCCATTGAAAAGTTACTCAATACTTGTAACAAAATGTGATGAATTTAATTAATATAGACGAATTTTTTAACATAATTTAATTATAGTAACCGAACTTAAGAGTAAACATTTACATTATTATGTTAAAAACACATGTCAAGTAATATTTGGTTAAATAAATTCACTATCATTGACACGAATGATCATAAGTAAAATATTCCCGAAGAAAAAAATTATTTTTACGAAAAAATTGTGACGTCATGATTTTTTTCTACGTAAATATTTTTCGTTACGTGATTTTTTTCTACGTAAATATTTACGTATGAGCAAAAAAATCAGTGATTTTTTTACTCACGAAAATAAATGATTTTTTTTGCTCATGATTTTTAAGATTAATTTTAGTCTCTGGAATTTATGGAAATTAATATCGAATTTTTTGAATTTTGGAATATTTCAATATTTATAGGTAATTTTCGAATTTTCCAAAATTATTTTGAATTTTTGAATTTTTCAAATTTTTTGAGTTTTTCGAAATTAATTTCGAATTTTTGAAAACATGAAATAGATTAAAAGGAGTTAGTCCAAAACAGTTTAGGTTATCAATTCTCATTTTTGATCTATAAAAGACGTTCAAAAATTCAAAAATCTCTTAAATCCGTTAAAAATGCGCTCTAAACATCCCGAAAAACCATTGCTAGGCGCTTCCAATACACCACACATCATTACTAATAATAAAGAGATAACAAACCAATTTAAACCGTGCACAAATTGAATTTCTTCCTTTCTGTTTCCACTCTTTATTTTCATTCATTATTGCAATAAAAGATATGTTTTTTTCAGATTACGGCCTTATAATGCATGTTATGAGAAACCGGCACTCTTTTAGAAAATAAATCAATAATAATTCGTAATTATTTGTATTTGCACAGCTTGTAAGAGCGATGATTGAATGAATGTACGAGAATGTAATTGATTTACTTGCTGTTATCAGCTGTTAATGATCTTATGTGAAGGGGAAGAATTAAATTAAATTGGATAATAAAAGCTTTTTTGCGAGATTTGAACTGGATTTTCACGCTTTTAAGTGTTATTTTATACGTTATTAATTTTGCGAGCTGCTAATTTGTGAAATAAAGCTTAAGTGTGTGGTTTAGATGTATTTTCTATTTAATTTATGATTTTTACAAGAGTTTTGTTGAATTTGAGTTTTAACGGTTTTTTCAGATTTGAATTTTAATTAGTAAAGGATTTTCTCACTTCGAAAAATTTTTTGCTCATTTTTCTACTTTTATCATTCTTTTTTGAACTTGTTGCAGCATTTTCTAGTGTAAAAAAGTGGCAAGCTATAGAATGTAAAGCACTCGTGGCCTTAAATTCATAATTTGCCTTCAAACTTGCAACAAACTAAGTAAAACATGTTTTTCAAATTTCAAAGTTGAACAAGGAAGTCCAATTATTTATTGCAAATTATAAAACTTTTCCAACTTCAAACTTTGAACTTTAAAATCGTGAAAATCCAACCAACAAGTGATTGAAAATCTGCAAACAACATGAGAATTACAGCACATTTTTTTCAACTTTCAGCAAGCTAATTGCATTAAGTTCACATTAAGTGCTATACAATGTAAGTTATTTATACTACCCTAGTTGTGAGATTATGAACAAGTGGCAATTATCCTTGTGGCACGATAAACATCTAACATTGTATGAGGTCAGTTGTAAATGGAAAGGAATGGAAAGGCAAAAAAATAACAGAAGAGACTTGAAACAACGTTTAATTGCCTTTGAAATTCATTTATTCAATTTCATATTTGACGTCTCTTGTGTCATAGAATAATAGTAAGATTCCCATTAGCAATCAATATAAAAGCGACTTCCGACAAATTCAAGTGGCAGTAGGCAATGGGAATGAGAGAATCATGAGAAAGAAGAATGATATTTTTGTTTACATCTTTTCCGTTCATTCGACTTTCAATCATATATATATTTTGGAATGTTTCAATTCATTTTCGGGTAACATTCTCGATTAAAATTAATCAACATGCCAACATTATTTGTTCTTGGTCCGTTATAATGCTGGTGTGGTAAGGGACGGAAGCTTTGTTGAGGTCAAGAAACTTTGTTTTCAAATTTAATTGAAAATATAATGAGTTTTTGAAGTTTGCAGGGTGTGAAACTGTGAGAATTTTTGAAAATCAGGGAGTGAAGCTATAAATTTTTTGAATATCAGTGAGTAAAATTATGTAAATTTTCATAAACAAGAAGTGAATTTATGCAATTTGGACTAAGTATGAAATTATTAATTTTTTGGACACGTGATGTAAAACTATGCAAATTTTTGAAACCCAGGACTTAAAACTATGCATTTTTTGGAAATCAAGGAGTAAACGTATGCAATTTCTGGGACAAAGGGTGTGAAACTATTCAAATTTTTGAACACGGGGAACAAAACTTTGTAAATTTTTGAACTCAGGACATGAAACTATGCAATTTTTTTGAAAAACAGGGTATGAAAATATATATTGATCCAAAGGGTATAAAACTATATAAGCTATGAAAAAAAGTGCAAAACCATGTAACTTTTGAGACTCAGGGTGTAAAACTTGATAAATGGGGCGTAAAATTATGCAAATTTTGAGAAAAGGGGTATTAAACTACGAAAAATTTTTTGAAAAAGGGTGCAAAATTAATAAAATTTCTAACAAGGGACATGAAACTAAACTCGTATTAACTCACAGTTTGCCAAAATTTGACATTTTGAAAGCAAATTCCTCTCAAAATGTCAAAGACCATCCAACTCCCAGATACCCAACCCCTCGTATTAATAGGAATTAATTCTAATAAACAAGAAATTGAACATAGCAAAAAGAGAAAGAACGAAAATCCAAATAAAGAAAATGACTTAGTCTGTAATGTGCGAATAACTGATGCGGACGTTGATTCGAAAAAATTTGAATGATATTTCGAATGTTTTTTCAGAAAAAAGTCCGCCATCTTGAAAAACATCAAAACATTTAAAATTTTTAGTTTTTTACAATTTTTAACTTGATTGTTTCATTTAAATCAAGATAACCAACTTAATTATGTTCATTGAAGGTTTTTTAATCATTTCATTGAAGTTTAAAGCTAAATTAATCAGCTTAAAGTTATTTTTTTCAAAAAATATTCTAAATTTTTGATTTTGTTTTCATTGTTTGTTTACAAACATTCTGAGAAAACAATGAAAAACTAATATGTCTTTAATTCACTTTTCTTCATTATTTGAGACATTTTATTTAATTTTTTACAATTATTTAGTTTAGTTTTAGGATAATCTAGCTTTAAAATCAATAATTAAAGGCTAATTAAGAGTTTTTTTCGTTTGGATTATTAACGTTCATTTGAAGTTTAAATATGTTTCCGAAAATAAGAACCATTCGAAATTGAAATTCCGAAAATAAGAACTCGTTCGCACATTACAGGACTTAGTCACTGTGGGAAATTGCCAGATGTTGATTGAGGAACTTTCAAAAGTAGAATATTAGATTAAATGGACGAAAGATATAAAGAAAGAAAGCGACTGACAGACCGATGGTATGTTAATACACATCACGATTTAATACTTACAACTCAAAATTGGATATATTTTCACCATATTTAGATAATCTTGATGATGGCACATTAAGTAAATGCTTTGGCTATTTATTTAAATATCTATACTCGATAATCATTAGAAGTTTATTAAATGGACACGAATAGAAGTAAGTGATTAAAAGTAATGACAATTTCACGTCATATGTTAACTGCTGATTGTTATTCTTATGCTGTTAATTAGGTAGCTATTTAGAAATGACGATTAATTGATACTAAATGTCATTGTCGATTTGATATGATTCATTGGTTAAGTAAGGCGTAGTTTATGCTAATGAGAGACACAGGAGTGGATTTGGATTCTTAAGCATGTTTTCTAAGATACGGGGAATTCTAAATGGTCTAAACATCTGTAAAGTCACGAGTGAATTCAAAAAACTCATGAATGG
>NW_027226402.1:0-33896 GCF_022539635.2 Chironomus tepperi
CTCGTACACGTATTTGAATGCCATATATTCTATAGTTTTTAGCATAATTTATCTCCTTTCTACAGTTTTTCGCATGACATATTACAAATGTGAGATTGTAGCAGAATTTTATGGTATGTTTATAAAGTCATTTTCCTTCCCCTTCTTTTTTCTTTATTTCCTTCTTTTCTTTTGTCTCTTCTCTCTTCTTTTTAGCTCCATAACATGCAGTATATCGCGGATATGTCGTATAATTTTCAAGTGATTCTGATAACTCAATTTAGTGGAATGAATGATGCTTAAATTTTATGTGTGCATACACATACACATGGATGTTAGGTACATATATTATCGCGAGAAATAAGGGAGTTGAACATTGTTGGATGGAGAATTTTTATATCACTTTGGAATGCGTTTTTCTGTGTCTCGACATTCTTGCCTTTAAATTCCAATTCCATTTTTTTCTCATCTCATTTAAAATGGCATTTCGTGATTTTTTCTGTTTTCTTTATGTTGAAGATTCTCATTGTTTGTGCTCGCTTTGAAAAAAGATTTTTGGCTTATCTTTTCATTTTACGACATTAAGCCTCGCACATGTATGACTAGATGACTTTTCTCTTCATTCCTTCTTTTCTTTTGTTTTTATTGTATTGAGATTTTACATATCTTTAAAAGAAAAATAAGTAAAGTGTTATTCGGGTGTTTTATTTGTGTCTGAAGGAAGGTGAAATCATGCGGAAATGGATTTATTGAAGTGCGAATTTGTTGGTTGTGAAATGCGGATGGGGTTGACTTTATCTTTTAAATACAGATTTTTTTTCAAGGTTTTTGAATGTTTTAAAGGGATTTATAGGGAAAGGAAGTGCGAGAGATTATTTAAATTGGATTTTAACGTGTTCGAGCACACATCATTTTATTAAGATGATAAAATGTTAATGCGAATACACTGACATTAGCGACTTTTGGAGGTTTGAGTTTCATTGATTTTTGGAATTTGAAATTTAACGGCTTTTGAAAGTTCAAATTTTAAGTTTGTCTCGAAATTCAAATTTTAACGACTTTTTGTGATTCGAATTCTAAATTTGTTTGTAAATAATAATTATGTCCGATAATTGGTAGGCAAGCGATCTCGAGGTTGCCTCAAGATTGGAATGTACTTGCCATCGTTAATTGGCAATCGATTGCCAGCGATAGAGCCAACTTCAGACGCAAACTAAGCAAGCTGTGGATCTCAATTGGTCTGTATGGTCAACGAAGTAAGCAAGTAAGTCCGAGTATTGATCCATCGACCTACTTAAATTGACCCTTCGATTCACAAATGCTGTAAAAATACATTGTGCTCAAAATACAAACATCCATCAGCAACCCATCCCCATCTCATTACATCCAAAATCTAATCCAATTTACCATGAACTTCCCTGTGGTTTTTAATCCAACAATTCCAACAAAAATTACATTTTCCAATGAAACTTAGAACTTTATAATTAAATTTTCCAAAAACTTCCTTCATCATTCAATTCGATTTGTTATTGCCGCATTACGATGAAATAAGAAGTCCATTGGAGACTAAGACCAAGATAAGAAATCGTCATGCCTATCAAAATCTCATAAATAATAAAGTCCTTGTATCATTGTTAATGCTGTACACAGTTACTTAATTTTATTTGAGGTATTTGAACGTGATTCGCAAGACTAAAATATGAGAAGGATGTCGGTCGCTGCAGTTGAAGATTTTCTTTCATGTATGTGAGTTTTGTTACGGATTTATGCGGAATGTGATCTCAAGCAAGTGTAACCTTCCCGACATTAAATGAGATTTTTTTTCTTCTGTATCCACACATACTGTAATCAAGTCAAACAGAAAAAAAAATGAAATTCTCCTTTTCTTACCATCGTCAATGTCCAACCAACCTGAAAATGGTGCGATAAGACGTTAAACATATAAAAATTTTAATCGAAGTAAGCCACTCATATTTCGTTTGTCGCATAAAAATTACGACTGAATTGGAGGTGACTGCTTGAGTTTTTTCATTCAGTAATGGAACGAAAAAGGTCATTTCTAAGAAGAAAATTCTCGCTGATGTTTCGAATTAGCAAACAGAAAGAAGAAAACAATGAAAGGTCATTTTTGGGTATTGAATCAACAATTGTAAATTTTTTCTGAAGGTTTTGTTGGTTTGGTGGATCATAGCAGTGTCTTCAATGGACTTAGTTGGAAGAAGAACATGAAATGTGGGACATTGACCAGCTTTGCAGTTGATAGCGGTGATTGAACTGAATTTAAAGATGAATGGGGGGATGCAGAAGCAGAGCTCGAAGTCGAATTGGAGTTTGTATGGAGTCGAGTCGACATTTTGTGTCAATTCGAATTTAAAGTCAGACCTCAAAGTCGACTCGGAGTTTGTATGGAGTCAGAGTCTACTTGATATGATTATTTCGTATATAATCGAGGTGAATTTTAGAAAATTATATAAGGCACTTGCCCATGTGATTCAATAGCTCCCCATCTATGGCCATGTCTCTGTGGTAGGAGCATGTGATCGTTAATCGATGGTCTCGTCATAGGTTCGACTCCCAATCAGAATCGTTTATTCGGAATTATGCATTTTCTATGTATTTCTAAACTGGCAGAGGTTCTCCAAGATTCCAAATTGACAGAAGTTTCCGAAGGATAGAGTCAGCTTTAGACATTCCCGTTGCAAGGCAATGCGCCCACGTGTACCAAAAATTCCAATATTTATATGGAGTTTTCGACTTGTTGAAAAATCGAGACATTTTGAGGCTCTGTCGGGACACAGCAGCAAGGTAGGAAAGTACAGCAGCATCCCGGCAAAAATACAGCAGATGGCCTCCCTAAAGTAAGTACACATTTTCTATTAGATCAACAAATACATTTCCTCTCAGGCACAAAACAAGCCCATCACTTCCATTTTACGACAGTTCCAATTTATTTTCTAAAACTACTTTCCATTATTTTTAATAAGAATTCAAATAACTATAACACAAGATTGAAAATTCATTCGTAATCAAAATATTTGTTCAATGTCTATGAAGCCTTTGGCAATATTCACGTACACACATTTATCTATGGGAGCAATAAAACATTCTCCTAGTTATATCTGCAAATAATCTTGAAACAATTCCAAAAAATATAATCACAATAATAACAATAAAAGTGAGAGTTGTGTCATTTCCATTGATGCGTGCGTATGTTTAAGGAAATTTACATTTCAAATTACTAAGCTTCTATGCCTGCTCATTGTCGAGTCCGGAATTGAATGGAAAGTTTCCGGTCCTAATGGACAGAATGCTTTTAGCCTTTTTAGTCAATTTTGCACATATCTTGATACGTGTAAGTGTGTATTGTAAATGTGTGTAGATATGTACATAAGTAAGTGGATAAAGAGAATGAAAGTTAACAAACCATTTCTTCTCGTTTTCATTTTCATCTTCCTTCTTTTTATTTTATTTCTTCTTTATTTTTTTTTTCTAAGGCACAAAAACTCAATTTTCGTGTTTCGGAATGATGTTGTGAGCTTAAAGCAAAAAACATTTTTCCTACTCTCTTAAAATTGATTTATGTTTACTCTTCCATTATGATTTTCACTATGCTGGACATAGATGTTGGTAGTCGTTTTGGTAGCGTCGACAATTCGAGATGATGTTGGGGAAGTTTTGGTAGTTTTTAGTGCATTTTTGAGAAGACAACGCTAATAGTCCCTAAGAGACAGTGAGCCTCCTCATGTAAATGAGCGTGTTCTTGAGTATGTTCAATCAATATAATTGGGAATGCTCAATTTATGGAGCATAGTCATGAGCATGTTCCTTGCCTGCTCGGACATGTAACCCGAATAGCACCGCGTTGCAGTCACTTTTTTGCCGCCTTGTGCTATTCGGGTAAGCTGCCTGATTGAGGCATGTGATTTTAACAAGAATACATAATTCTCAGCTCAAAATTGAGCATGTTCAATTAAATTGATTGAGTATACTCATGACATTCCCCATTTAGGGGAGGATGTTCATTGTTAGGGCATTCGAAAGCATCCGGTTTGCAGGTCTGCAGACAAAAAATTAAGACTTGCAGCCTTGGACAATCTTTAATGTAAAACCGATATCTGTAGGTCTGCGCATCTGAAAAAGAGGAAGTACAAGCCTGCAGTTCTTGACCGAACCTTATAAATAATGACCTGAAAAGCCTTAATTTGTTTAAAATTAGGTAAATTTAGGTAACATCCACAACATAATTAATCCCCAAATAGTAAGGCTATTGCCCTAAAAAAGTCCCAACAAACAAACTAATTCCCATAAAAGGACAATTTTCTATCAAGCAAGTCAAATAAATATTCTTTAGCATTAGTCATTTTTATGAAAAAAAATTTCCAATAAAAAACCTTAAAGGCATAAGAATTTCATGCGTTTAAATACCAAACGGAGCTCAGAGTTCAATTTAAATGTACAAAAAAGGCATCATAATAAGTGTATGAAAATGATATTTTGTTTTAATAGCATTTGGGAACATGAAAATAAAAGGAAAGAAAAAAATATCGATAAAATTATCATTTTTTCTTCATACTTGTGCCATTTGATGCCTTCTTACATTTCTTGCCTCCTTTACTTCCGAATAAAAAATTTCCATTACAATTACATTACATTATATGTTTTGTACAAAACGAAACAGAACCTTACAGAACAACAAGGCATCTACACACACCATCGATTCGCAATAAATATTTACGACACGATTGGAATATTGAGACTTGGAAAAATTCAATATTTCATGCATTTATTCTCCATTTCTTGCCTTATATCCGTTATTATTATTATCATACTATTGTTATTATGATTTTATCTATATTTTATTTAAATTTGACATGCAATCGTTTGTTTATAGACGTTGAAAGTGAACTTTTCGACTTATGAATTATTGGTAATTGAAATGAAATCATTTTGGATTGTGAAATTATCGAGTATGGTCTGAAATGTTGATAATTGAATAGTTATCGAAGAGAAAAAATGGTTAACAAAAAGGATGTTGCATGTCAAAAATAATAAAGACAATATGATATAGTAGGTGTATGTGTGACAAGGATGTTAAAGTGATATACAATAGATCTGAGCGACACAAATGAAGATGGCTCCGGTGTAGAGCTTTTAAGGCTCAGATAAACCTTTTTTTATTAATATTTAATTTTAGTTGCTTCCATTTAGCGTGCATTAGGCTAACAAATGATGCTATGCATCGGAACCTTAAAAGCTCAGTGCAGGAACCTTTATCATTTGATTTTTTCGAGAGATACTTGCTTCTTTAACTTAATATAGTCATAAAACCATCATTAGGCATGAAAAGAAGTATTGTTGAATTTAAAAAAGCAATTATAACATAAATTTGAAGGTTCGAATCCCTATCGCTTAGTAAATTAAATTAAATTTGATTCAGCTATTTTTTTAATTTCTTTTTATCACCTTTTTGACTAAAATTCAACTAATTTCAACAATCTACAGTTGCTCTTCAGCAGCTAAAGTAATCATAAGTAGAATTCGCAGAACAGCATACGAGAATCCGTAACAAAGTACATGAAATACTTTTGTATAAGCTTCATTGAATGAATATTGCAGGTTAAATGGGATGAAAAGTCCTTGTTCATTGTGAAATCGATACTGTAAAGTTTTAAACCTTTTTTCGAGTGGAATATTCTGAATAGCTAGATGTTCAAGAAGTTAGTCTTATTGATGCTGATCCAATATGACTTTGGAGCAGTCTGGATTTAATATTATTATTTATCAGTGGTGTATGTAGTGAGAAGTTTGTTGGGTCGCAGTGGCAATATTATCCAGGAGGACTTACCCCTCCATCTGGAATGACAATTTGCATATAAAATATGCATAACTGAGTACCTGTTCACAATAAACTTATGGTATGAACCGATCAATTCTTGATTTACCCCCTAAAATCCTCATTACATCATCACTCCCAAATCACTCCCTAATCAATTCCTAAAATGCGTCTTCAACCCCATCCAAACTCCATATCCACAATTTTCTATCCCATCTAATCCAAATGGCCCATTTTACCACTCACACTACCCAATTCTCGCCTTACGTCATGCTGTATTTTCATAAAAAAATATTATATTTCTAACGGATGCTCATGCATTTATGAATCGGACTATGGGGAGCTATAAAATATGCATAAAATATTTTGCAAAATCGATTTGCAAAAAAAAGGCGAGAAGTACATCGAATTGATATGTGAGGGCATTTGGAGGGCATTTTATACACATTTTGTGTCGTGTAAATTTTTACATGAAAATTCAGATATTTTTTGGGAAATCTAATAGAGTTATTGTGTTGATGTCAATTCATGTTTTGTGGATGAACAGTTCATGTGTTTGTGGATATGTTGAATTTTTGTGGGTTTTGGGGAGATTTTTGGGTATTATTGTTGTGTCAAAAATGCTTCATTGTGTAGGCTGCAGGCAAAAAATGCAGACCTGCAGCCTTGAACGAGCTATAAGGTACAGCTCAATACTGTAGGTCTGCGCATCTAAAGCGCACGAAATGCAGACCTGCTATTCATAGCCGAACCCTAATTTGACTCTATTTTCCACTAAATTTGCAATTTTTCGTATAGATGCGCTTCATATAAGCTTCAAATAACTTACAATTCACTTCCATTTCCATGATGCATAGCAAAACTTTTGCATCATCACTTCCTCCACATTCCACCTTATCGGTAGAACACCTTCGACATTAATAAGTCTCTATTTAAAAACTGAAGCTGACATTCACATTCTAAAAAGCTTATTTTTTATACAGCATTATAAACAACTCATTTATTTATTGCCCTCGTTCCTTCTATTCATATTTATTTTATAATTTTTCATGTTTTTTTATATAAATAAACAAAAGTGCTTTTCATAAACTTTTTCATATAATGAAGCTAATTCTATTTCTATGAGTTTGCACTTGTACTTGCCATTTATGCTCATATGCTTTATGCTATGAAATTCACTTTGAGAGAAATATTTCATTTGCGATGTATACTTTAGTTTTTATCATAATTAACCGGAATGCAATATGTTATGAGATGCAAAATATAGAGTGGAATTTTATAGGATTCAAAAAGAGATGTTTGAAGAATAATTAAATTAATTGAAAAATATGCGTGAGTTGTGCAGTTGGGAATAGACAGTTGTACTTGGCATTTGCACATGTGTGTTGAAGAGACTTGACGGTGTCTAGTGGTTTAGTTGTGGAGTGTCTAATTACTCTGCAATGATGCATGAAGTTGAAATAGTTGATAGGATTCGTAGGAAATTGGTGATCTAGGAAAGATTTGGAACGTAGAGGAAGGTTTAGTGCAGATTTAGTTGACCTGACTTAAAAAGCAAACAATTGAAGAACTATCTAGGAATTTTGAAGGCTAAATGAAGGTTTAGCGTCTATACGACGTAGATATCTTGCTGTTAGTTTATGCTGCGGTCAGTATGAAGTGAATCGGCGTTTCGTTGACACTTGCCCCGAGTGTACAAAGAGCACGCTAAGAGCATGCTCAAATTTTCGCTGAGCACGCTAGTGTGAGCATGCTCTTTCATACAAAACCTGATGTCACTACTTTACGCTTCTGAGCACGCTCAGAGAGCATGCTCTTTTAACGTGCTCAGAGCACATCGTGAGCATGCTCTAGAATGTGGTGTGACATAAGACATTTTTTGAAAAGTGTCATGTGACATAAAGTTGAGCATGTTCAATGAGCATACTCAAGAGTATGCTCACTGAGTATGCTCTAGAGCGTGCTCACTAAGCATGAATAAATATGCAAAATTTAAAAAAAATTAATTAATTTCACTTAAGGAAGGGGAGAGAGAGAGAGTGTACTTTTTTAATCCTATAATATTAGTACTATTAGAAAATGTTATTGTAATAAATCCTGTTTAATTAATAATCTGAAAAAACCAAAGTTAGAAAATTTCGCTTTTACCTGGATTCGAACCTGAGACCGCTTCGTTGCTATATGAGACCATCGCCTTAACCATTACGCCACCGCTGTATTTTACCTAATAATTTACAAATGGCAAAAACCATATATAAATTTTATGTTTTTTACTGATTAATTTTAAGAGTTTTTTGGTTATTTTTTTCGGTGTTTCACTGTATTTTCAGGTGGATAATTTTCATAGATTTTTCCAAGATTTTCCACATTTCCACGTTGTGCTCAGAGTGTGCTCTTGAGCATGCTCAACGATGTGCTCAGGTGAGCACGCTGAAATTTCATAAATCACATTTCCTCGTTGTGCTCAGAGTGTGCTCTTGAGCATGCTCAACGATGTGCTCAGGTGAGCACGCTGAAATTTCATAAATCACATTTCCACGTTGTGCTCAGAGTGTGCTCTTGAGCATGCTCAACGATGTGCTCAGGTGAGCACGCTGAAATTTCATAAATCACATTTCCTCGTTGTGCTCAGAGTGTGCTCTTGAGCATGCTCAACGATGTGCTCAGGTGAGCACGCTGAAATTTCATAAACCACATTTTCTCGTTGTGCTCAGAGTGTGCTCTTGAGCATGCTCAACGATGTGCTCAGGTGAGCACGCTGAAATTTCATAAATCACATTTCCTCGTTGTGCTCAGAGTGTGCTCTTGAGCATGCTCAACGATGTGCTCAGGTGAGCACGCTGAAATTTTATAAACCAAATTTTCTCGTTGTGCTCAGGATGTGCTCTTGAGCATGCTCAACGATGTGCTCAAGTGAGCACGCTGAAATTTCATAAACCACATTTTCTCGTTGTGCTCAGAGTGTGCTCTTGAGCATGCTCAACGATGTGCTCAGGTGAGCACGCTGAAATTTCATAAATCACATTTCCTCGTTGTGCTCAGAGTGTGCTCTTGAGCATGCTCAACGATGTGCTCAGGTGAGCACGCTGAAATTTCATAAACCACATTTTCTCGTTGTGCTCAGAGTGTGCTCTTGAGCATGCTCAACGATGTGCTCAGGTGAGCACGCTGAAATTTCATAAGCCACATTTTCTCGTTGTGCTCAGGATGTGCTCTTGAGCATGCTCAACAATGTGCTCAGATGAGCATGTTAAAATTAAATGTGACATAATACATGAGCATGCTCAGAATGTGCTCATGAGCATGCTCAACGATGTGCTCAGGTGAGCATGCTGAAATTTCATAAACCACATTTTCTCGTTGTGCTCAGGATGTGCTCTTGAGCATGCTCAACGATGTGCTCAGGTGAGCATGTTAAAATAAAATGTGGCATAATACACGAGCATGCTCAAGATATGCTCAGGAGCATGCTCAAGAGTATGCTCAGATGAGCATGCTAATATTTAAAATGCCATTTTGCATGAGCATGCTTAAGATGTGCTCAAGAGCATGCTCAGCAGTGTGCTCAGGTGAGCACATCAAAATTTTGATTTTGAGTATGCTCATGAGCATGCTCAGTTGAACGTGCTCACCTGAGCACGCTCAAAAAAAATTTATATTTTTCGAGAGCACATTCAGAGTGTGCTCATGAGCGTGCTCAGTTGAGCATGCTATGGTGAGCACGTAAAACGATGAATTTGAGCATGCTCAGAAGCGTGCTCACAAAACTGAGCACGCTCTTTGTATACTCGGGTGCGGTATAGCAAGAAGCATTCAGCAAGAGTTCTAAAAGCAACACACGATTCTAATTAAGATTATTCACCAAAAACTCTTGACACTCAACTGATAATTTAATTTTAAGTTCAGAAATCTATTAATCCCTAGTAATGACATTTTATTTGATTTTCTGAAGGCTATTCATGTTATTGTTATGGTAACTAAACGTCTTTCCGATAATAAAACGATACCTTAACAAAATCGATGTACTGCTTGAGCTACATCACTTTCGACCATGAAATGGCAATAATATGGATTGAAAATGGAGGAATTTTGTCTCTTGGATACATAGACTGTCGACTTAGATTTGATGCTGCTTTGATAATTCAGAGTTGAATATATGAATTTTTGGGACGTAGTCAGGAAAACGTTTTCAAGATCACAGCCCTATTCAACGAAAAATTTGTTCAATTTGTTAGGATTTGTTCAATTCAGAGCTCGAGGTTGTCTTTTTCATACAAAACCCAAGTCGACTTCAGGGCCTGCTTTACATGCCAAGGTTTGAGAGTAAAAATTCAAAATCGCCTCCAAAAAATACTTTGAGTCATTTTCAACTTCACTCATGTGTGGATTCTTAAGTACATAAGCTCATATCATACTTAACAAGCAGACCTAATCATCCATAACATAGAAACTTTCTCAGCAGAAACAAAACATTATCACGACAGCATCTTCATCCTCAACATTCCTCAAAACTTGGAAGTTAATTAAAGTAACAAAAAAGTTTTTTTTTTGAAATTGATTCTCATATCAATTTCTCTATTTTTTCAATGAACAATTGCCATTCTTACATGTCATTTCAACTTACATAAGTTTTTCAAAAATGAGAAAAGAAAATTTTCTTACCCAAAAATAAAAAGTACTCAAAAACAAAAGAGGAACTTTTACATTCAAGACTGTACTCAATGTTCATTGGAAAAGTTCTTACATTTTCTACTTTTTTTTTTTACATTTTATTTCCTTCCATAAAATTCACTCAATAACTTCACATATGTACATGAATACATGTATGAAGTCTTTGGTATTGTTGAGCCATTGTGAAATGATTTGTGAACTCAACTGTGGCTTTTTATTTTCATACTTTTGTGTACCGTCTTTCAAAAATAAAATGAAAAACTTGCTCATGTGCTGCATGCTAGTATTGTTCAAGAAACCACAATAACCATAGAGAATCACATGTGACATTTTTAGCGAATTTCTATGGAAGTGCTTGAGTTGGAGATGTCTGGAGCTGTTTTGCTTCAAGTATGCTTCTAGGATTTCATGGCAACAAGAATTTGGGAGAATTTCTCGTCCCGATCCTGTTCTTTACTTACTTCGATGGCCCTACAGATCAATAGTGATCCATGACCTCTCATGTAGGTTTCTTAGCTTACAGTTAAGAATCTTGGCTTGCTATGTCCTACTTGGTAAGGGCGGGTCTAATGATTCCAAGAACAAAAGCTCTCAGAAATGACTCGCCAAGTCTTAGTTTCATAAGTTCAACACATCCAGTGATCGGATTGTCGATATTTATTGGGAGAAGGTGAGGTTGGTCCATGTTAGAAGGAATTAAAGTTGAGATAAGTGTGGCTAAAGCTACTCATATTGCTCATTTACTAACTAGGAAACCACAATACCATTCCACGTCTCAACAGTTACTGGATGATCAGTTATAACTATATTTAGCATCAATTAGTTTTTAGGCATTATATAGCAACATTATATAGCATCAAATTAGGCTTGGTGCTTATAATCCCATGAAGAATCCCCTTAGACTTTGCGAATCATTTCTGAGAGCTTTTGTCCTTGGAATCCTTGAATACGCTATTTCTAAGAAGTACGTAAGCTAGAGGGTAGCCAGAGAGAGCTGTCATAGAAATACTATTCAAAAAACTGCGTTCTATTCTCTAAAATCGGTTAAAACAGATTTTTAACTTGTTTCAAAAATATATATTTTTAAAATATTCAGTATTTTACCCTCTTGTTTCCTAACCATTCCGGATATAATAAATTAAATTATGTATAAAAAAAACATGCATTTTTCTATTAATTCTTGCAATAATTTTTCACATTTTATGGCTATTGTGACTTCTTTTAGTTCCATTCTCATTCCCATTGTGCATAAAAAAGTTTCCTTTTATTATTTAAATCACATTTGAAGTTTTGTGAACATTTTGTTGAGTGGGGAGTAGCAAAAAAAAAAAAAAATATAAAGTTCCACATGTCATCATCTATAATGTGTTATAAGTGAATAAATTCATTGTGACATCGACTGTCTGAGACAATTTGTTTCACTTTTCAAAGCTTTTAAAAAATAAATTAAAAATTGCATTAACAAAAAAAAAAAAAAAGTTTTTCAATCTTTTTGTGAAGTTTAAGTGCTTCTGTAAATGTGATTTTGTTTTAAATATTCATGTCCATGTTATTGTTGCTGTTTTGGTTTTTTAAGTTCTAGAAAGATTGAGAATGTAGAGAAAATCTTCTTACTTTCGGATGATAAACTTTCGAGTTGAGTTTTGTTAGAAAAAAAGGTTTTTTTTCTCAAGAAATCAATAATTCAATAATAAGTTCATTTTATCAGGAAATGGAACAGGGAAATGCAAATGTGAGATTGAGGAATTTTGAATACACTGATGAAAAAAATTTAAAAAGACTTTAAAATTTTTTATAAAATTAACAACTTAAAATATTTAAAACAAATTTAAAAATATTAATAAAAATAAGAAAAATTAAAAAATTTGAAAATTTAAAACAATTTTTAAAAATTCAAAAATTTAAAAATATTTTAAAAATTTTAAAAATATAAAAAATTAGAAATATTTAAAAATTTAAAACAAGTTTTTAAATAATTTTGAATTTGTTCTAAATTTTTAAATATTTTTAAGTTTTTAATTTTTTAAAATTTTTTAAAATATATTTAATTTTTTGTAATTTTGAAATTGTTTGGAATTTTTTAAATTTTTTAAACTTTTCTTTTTTTTTGTTAATATTTTTAAATTTGTTAAATTTTTAATTTTATAAAAATTTTACATTTTTTTTAAACTTTAGAATTTTTAAAATACTTTTAAATTTTTAAAAATGTTTTAAAATTAATTTTCATTTCTTTTCCATTAATGTTCAACTTTTCTTAGTTTTCAGCCAATATCAAACATGAAATACAGCACAAACAAACAAAAAAAAAATCATCATCGTTTCTTCCTCATGTTTTTCATGTCGACAAATAATAAACAATATGCTGCTTTCAGTCGACATTTTTTTTGTTGCGATTCATAAACATGACATAAATGTTGAACATGGAAAATTTCACAATTTTTTTTATTAATAATTTCTCATACATTTCTTGTATATGTCCCAAGCTTATTTCATATTTTTGCATTGTTTTATTGCAAATTTATGCCACAGTGGTGGATTTTTGTAGCTATGCTAAAATATTGAGTTAATGCTACCACCTCCTTATTTTTATGCACTTTTTTTATTCCTTATAGAATTCTTCTTTTTTTACCCATGCACAGATGTCATTAAAAAAAGTGTGAGACAAGAGCAGGAAAAAAAAGCAAAACAAAATCAAGCGAGAGGAAAAAAAATATTTTCTTGCTCATGCTGCTCGTTGCAATCACAACATTTTGTAGTTAAAATATCTTGTCTCATTTTTCTCGTTCTTTTTGCAATTTTTTAATTAAGAAAGCAGCAAAAAAATGGATTCTTGAGAGAAATTTTTAATTTTTATTTTTTCACTTCAGGGTTGAGGGATGAAGTTGTTGGAAATTGGAAAGAATGTTTTAATTTTGATGGCATTATGCAGGTTTATAGATTGCTGTAGTTAAGAAATGTTGAGAATAAATGAGTTGGATCTACTAGATGTTGGTTCTATGACTTGTTCGGTTTGGTTAGCCTGAATATTAGGGTTCGGAAAAATACTAACTGAATATATACAGTTACTAACATGTAGATAATATTCAGAATATATTCAGTTATCTACAGTTTACTAACTGTAGATAAATTTTTTGAATACAAAAATTCCGTTAATTTCAAATTGAATATTTCTGGGCATTTCTGAATTTGGCACTATTGAGGTTCTTTTTTACTATTTTGAGTCTTAATATTGAAAGAACTAATTAAAATACGTTAGGAGCTGGCAAAAAAGTGCAGAAATTAATTGAAATTCTGTAAAAAATATGTTCAGTCCTGGGCTTGAACCCGCATCTTCAAAACGAAAATGTTTGAAATTTGTCAAAAATTCAAATATTTGTATGGAGATTTCGACATGTTAAAAAATCAGGATATTTTGGGGCTTTGTCGGAACAGAGCAGCAAGGGTGAGACTTACAGCAGTGTCCCGGCAAAAAGACAGCAGATGGCTGCCCTAAGTCATAAAAGAAGATCCTGAAGAAGGAAATTTACGCATTTCAATTTAAACGGTCATTTTAAATTCAAAAAATATATTCAGTTAGTTATCTACAGTTAGTAAACTGTAGATAACTGAATATAAGTGTAGATAACTGTAGATAACTGAATATGGCCGAACCCTACTGAATATTAAAAATCTGCTAATTGATCAAGAATACGGACCTAGATCTGTATGACTGTGACTAAGCGTCAGATTCAACTTAAATTCGGAACCATGATACAGTCATGTCGACCTTGTGTTATTCATATGATAGATTTGTCAAGGATAGGTGCAGAGCCAGTTTGTAAAATTTAAAGTTAGGAGGAAGCTTTGAAGATTTCGGATAAATTTCAAGGGTCAGACATTCAAAAAATACAGTTTTGTACTTACTGTACTTGTATGAAAAATACAGTAAGTAGAGTAAATTCAGTAAGTACAGTACTGTACCACTGGAGTGTCTGACCCTTGATAAATTTATGGATGAGCTATGTTTGACTGCTTGCTCAAAATGATGATGAAAATGTCTTTCTACTTCACTATGAAATTTAGGACTTTTATAAACTTCGGAATCTAACACTACTAGCCAACACAATTAGCACATTAAGTTTATCTGCCTTGCTGAGTCGCTTCTTTACGAACAGTCCATTGCTTAGAATTCCTAGGTCAACCAGACTCAGTATGATTGCTAGAATGAGTCTAAATTACAAGAAACTATTGAGAATTAGTTATCGATAACTTGAATTGAATGAACTCAGGAAGAATGATCAGGAAATGGTCTTCGTCGTCATGACTTGATCACTCGAATGCTAAATTTTACTTTAAATCCTTAAACTTAGCTCTATACACAAAATACCTTAACTACATTACTGAATATTCAAGCTACAAATTGCAAAAATGCCAAGAGACATTGCAAGACCATCCAGACCATCAATTAATTCAAGTAAATTTCCATACTAATTCCTCAAAAATCCCTGCAATTCAAAAAAATCTTCATTTTTTATACTCCATGCACATAAAGTGCTGAAGATGTTTATGTCTTTGAAAGTTTTCTTCATTACCATAACACTAACTAATTTTCTCAATCTCAACTTGTCATCTTCCTTTCACATCCACCTGCTGTAGTGAATAGTTATACATTGAACATTATAAGAATATAGTTTAAAGGAGAGAGAGAGAGAGAAAGAGAAAGGAGCAGTTGTCGTCAGATAAATTTTATGTTATGTATCAACCTATGGCTTCATGCATTCTAAAGACTAAACATCTTTAGTGTACAAATTAGCATTTCTGCATGTATAATGAAAATGTTGTTGTTGCTGTTGAGCTGAAAAAGATTTTTCTTCTTATTTATGTTATGTTCTATTGCATTTTGACTCAAATTATTATCTCAAAAAAGGAAGTTGCTCTAAATTTTATCTCAATTTTCTTCACATCCACGTGACACTCAATATACTTCGTGTCCTTCTGTATAACATAAACTCTATATTCTTATATAAATATCGATATACGACAATAATAATGTTATTTTAGCTCTTTCGACTACGTGTATAGCACAAAGAGTTTTAGATTTCCTTTGTTGTTCTCATTCTTGCTTGTCAATAGATTGTGTATTATACATCCGTGGCAGCTTTTCATATTCTTTTTTTACTCGACTATAAATGCTGTTGTTGCTGCTGGTGCTGCTGTTAGTCGCAATCCTTTTGTTTGTTCATTGAGTGAAAAATACTTTGGAAAAAAAGGGAAATTTTATAGCCTTGCAGTATTTTTTTTTTATGATAAATTTCACTTTGCCTTGAGGTATGGTGGGAATGATTGGGGGATGTGGTGGATTTTTCATGGATTTTATTGATTTGAATAGTGTTTTTGAATAGCAGGAATCGATCAATCGATCTAAAAGCTGACACTAGGCCGGGGAGATTCTGGCATGATGTCGATTGTCGATTTAAACCGAATCCGGCTTCAACAACAAGTTAGAGTTCCATCAACTTGGAACTAGATTCGTTTTAGGGCTAAAATATACTTAATCCTACTCCATGCCAGAGTCCAGCTGGTCTGGAGACACTTATTTTTGCATTTTGAACCTTTTATGTATTCGGGTATGTGTTTTAAATATGAATACATGCAAAATTATAATTTAGTCAATTCCTAGTTTCCCATTTGATCTAAAATTCATGAAATTTCAGCATTCTATTAAGCAAAAAAGCATAACCATTGACTACGATCACTACGAATCTTCCTTAGTCCTAAAGCACACAAATGCTATTCCAATTCAAATCTTTTGAAAAATCGCCATTGCCTGTAGCAATATCTCCCACAATTCAATCCATTATAAAGCATAATATACATGTGTTTGTGCATGCTTCTGTGAACAGATTGCTCTATTAAACATACCAAAGAAGGTGGATAAAAAAAAATTCTTCTACTCTTTTCTTTGTTATTATATTCGTGAGATAAAAGCGAGAAGCTTTTTTATGATCTAGACGACATTTTTATGCATTGGTCATTATGGAGCATTGTGTTGAGGTGTCATGAATATTGATGAAAAGGAAATCTTTTTAAAAGATTTTTTTTTTTTGATATTTATGAATGAAAAGAGATGTGTTGAATATTTTATGATAAAATGAAGCAATCTTGAATGGCTTGCTGGATAAAAAAAGGTGTTTACTTTTGAGTCCAGTGCAAGTCCAGTGTGATGTGTAAAGCTTTGAATGTATTGCATTAAATATTAAAGATGTGACGATCCTAAAGCATGTTTAATGTAAAAAGAGGCTATATATAGGATTTAAGTAGAGCACACGACATGAAAATTGACAAAAATTCGTCCTCAAGCAGACTTGACTATGGCTCGAGTCCGGATTAATTTGAATCTAGCCTGAGATCAGAGTCAAGTTGAACTGGGCTGGATATTCCTCTAATTCTATGCCGTGTGCTTTTTGTTGAAGTCAATTTGAATTTTATACGAAAAAGAATCGAATTTTTCATTAAAAATCTGAATCAATTTCGAGTTTTGGTCTAAAAGAAGGTTTAGAACACCAATTTGGGTAGCAATTGTCAATTCCACATGCAAGTGAACTCAAAATTGGTTCAGAAGAGCCCAAATCTTATTACAATATTTGTACTCAAGCAGACTCTTTAACTAGACGCCATTTATCAGAATAAACCATTCCAAAATTCTCCAAAAATCATCATATCCTTCATCAAACTTCAAAATCATTCAAAAATGACGATACAATCAATTCACCTGAATAATTAGTTTATGCATAAAAGACAACTGATTATTAACATATCATATTCATTGTTGCATTCAAAAATTAATCCATATGAGCAAATACAATGCAGATTGCTAATTATGACATTTCAATATCCATCAAGAACATGTCGAAATGTATCTGTATAATAATTTCCATTTCCTTTTGATGTCTTCAGGTATTCAAATAATAACATGTTATATCCAGTCGTCATATCCATCGATCTGGAATATTTCTATATAAATTCACTTCCATTTCAATGAATTAGATGATTTCAAAACTAAGCTGAACTTGAATAGTCTACTAGAATCCTCTTATAGCCACATCATGTAAATTTTAAGGTATTTTCCATAAAAGCTGAACAGCAGTTAGCTCAAATGTATTAATTACATGAATATTCATATTAATAATCCGATAAAAAAGCTCTAATGATGAAAAATGTCTATCTACCTCAAATCCATAGCCATGTTCATTAAATATTGATGACATAGTAACAAAAATCCTAAAAAAAAACTTTTAAAAAACACGCTTTTAAAAAAGACTAAAAAACTTAAAAAAAAATGTCCTAAAAAGTAGTAAATAAAAAAAAAAAACGTTAAAAAAAACTTTTTAAAAAACACGCTTTTAAAAAAGACTAAAAAACTTAAAAAAAATGTCCTAAAAAGTAGTAAATAAAAAAAAAACGTTAAAAAAAACTTTTTAAAAAACACGCTTTTAAAAAAGACTAAAAAACTTAAAAAAAATGTTCTAAAAAGTAGGAAATAAAAAAATAAAATCACGCTTCTTAAATAAAACATAAAAAATAATAAAAAAAATTTGAAATTAAGAAAAAGAAGCTAAAATATTTTTCCAAAATATTCTTGTGTAGTACAAGAACAATATGACTTAAAAGCGTGGGGCGAAATTACTATCGTTTTAACACTAACTTCTTCTTTCGAACGCCCCACGCTTTTAAGTCATATTGTTCTTGTACTACACAAGAATATTTTGGAAAAATATTTTAGCTTCTTTTCTTAATTTCAAATTTTTATTATTTTTATGTTTTATTTAAAAAGCGTGATTTTTGTTTTATTTCCTACTTTTTAGAACATTTTTTTAAATTTTTTAGTCTTTTTCAAAAGCGTGTTTTTTTAAAAAGTTTTTTTTAACGTTTTTTTTTATTTACTACTTTTTAGGACATTTTTTAGTCTTTTTTAAAAGCGTGTTTTTTAAAAGTTTTTTTTAACGTTTTTTTATTTACTACTTTTTAGTCTTGTTAATCCAAGGAAAATTTTTATTAAACTATTTTTCTACAATCAACAGAAATGTACAGTTTTCTTAGGTGTTGGAAAATTTTCACGCCTTCACTCGCTTCGCTCCGTTCAGGTCGCAAAAATTTGTGAGCTTCGCTCAACCAAGTCCGAACTACGTTCGAACTGCTTAAGTTCGAGCTTCGCTCGAACTATTTTTTTACTCACGGTAATCCATGTAGTTTTCTTACGTGTTCTAAAATTTTCACGCCTTCACTCGCTTCGCTCCGTTCAGGTCGCAAAAATTTGTGAGCTTCGCTCAACCAAGTCCGAACTACGTTCGAACTGCTTAAGTTCGAGCTTCGCTCGAACTATTTTTTTACTTACGATAATCCATTTAGTTTTCTTACGTGTTGGAAAATTTTCACGCCTTCACTCGCTTCGCTCCGTTCAGGTCGCAAAAATTTGTGAGCTTCGCTCAACCAAGTCCGAACTGCGTTCGAACTGATTAAGTTCGAGCTTCGCTCGAACTATTTTTTACTAGCGATACTACATGTAGTTTTCTTACGTGTTCTAAAATTTTCACGCCTTCACTCGCTTCGCTCCGTTCAGGTCGCAAAAATTTGTGAGCTTCGCTCACCAAGTCCGAACTACGTTCGAACTGCTTAAGTTCGAGCTTCGCTCGAACTATTTTTTTACTTACGATAATCCATGTAGTTTTCTTACGTGTTCTAAAATTTTCACGCCTTCACTCGCTTCGCTCCGTTCAGGTCGCAAAAATTTGTGAGCTTCGCTCAACTAAGTCCGAACTACGTTCGAACTGCTTAAGTTCGAGCTTCGCTCGAACTATTTTTACTTACGATAATCCATTTAGTTTTCTTACGTGTTGGAAAATTTTCACGCCTTCACTCGCTTCGCTCCGTTCAGGTCGCAAAAATTTGTGAGCTTCGCTCAACTTAGTCCGAACGGCGTTCGAACAACTTAAGTTCGAGCTTCGCTCGGACTATTTTTACTTACGATAATCCATGTAGTTTTCTTACGTGTTGGAAAATTTTCACGCCTTCACTCGCTTCGCTCCGTTCAGGTCGCAAAAATTTGTGAGCTTCGCTCAACCAAGTCCGAACTTCGTTCGAACTACCTGAGTCCGAGCTTCGCTCGAACTATTTTTTTACTAGCGATACTACATGTCGCTTCGCTCCGTTCAGGTCGCAAAAATTTGTGAGCTTCGCTCAACTAAGTCCGAACTACGTTCGAACTGCTTAAGTTCGAGCTTCGCTCGAACTATTTTTTACTTACGATAATCCATGTAGTTTTCTTACGTGTTGGAAATTTCACGCCTTCACTCGCTTCGCTCCGTTCAGGTCGCAAAAATTTGTGAGCTTCGCTCAACCAAGTCCGAACTGCGTTCGAACTGATTAAGTCCGAGCTTCGCTCGAACTATTTTTTTTTACTAGCGATACTACATGTAGTTTTCTTACGTGTTGGAAAATTTTCACGCCTTCACTCGCTTCGCTCCGTTCAGGTCGCAAAAATTTGTGAGCTTCGCTCAACCAAGTCCGAACTACGTTCGAACTGCTTAAGTTCGAGCTTCGCTCGAACTATTTTACTTACGATAATCCATGTAGTTTTCTTACGTGTTGGAAAATTTTCACGCCTTCACTCGCTTCGCTCCGTTCAGGTCGCAAAAATTTGTGAGCTTCGCTCAACCAAGTCCGAACTTCGTTCGAACTACCTGAGTCCGAGCTTCGCTCGAACTATTTTTTTACTAGCGATACTACATGTCGCTTCGCTCCGTTCAGGTCGCAAAAATTTGTGAGCTTCGCTCAACCAAGTCCGAACTTCGTTCGAACTACCTGAGTCCGAGCTTCGCTCGAACTATTTTTTTACTAGCGATACTACATGTAGTTTACTTACGTGTTGGAAAATTTTCACGCCTTCACTCGCTTCGCTCCGTTCAGTTCGCAAAAATTGGTGAGCTTCGCTCAAACAAGTCCGAACTGCGTTCGAATTACTTAAGTTCGAGCTTCGCTCGAACACACGTAAGAAGACGATGCATGTAGTTTTCCTACGTGTTGGAAAATTTTCACGCCTTCACTCGCTTCGCTCCGTTCAGGTCGCAAAAATTTGTGAGCTTCGCTCAACTAAGTCTGATTGTTATTAGGTCACAGTAGTGTCGGACTCCACTTCGCTTCGCTTCGTTCGTCCGACTGTTATTGGGTCACAGGAGTGTCGGACTCCACTTCGCTTCGCTTCGTTCGCCCGACTGTTATTAGGTCACAGTAGTGTCGGACTCCACTTCGCTTCGCTTCGTTCGTCCGACTGTTATTAGGTCACAGTAGTGTCGGACTCCACTTCGCTTCGCTTCGTTCGTCCGACTGTTATTAGATCACAGTAATGTCGGACTCCACTTCGCTTCGCTTCGTTCGCCCGACTGTTATTAGGTCACAGGAATGTCGGACTCCACTTCGCTTCGCTTCGTTCGTCCGACTGTTATTAGATCACAGTAATGTCGGACTCCACTTCGCTTCGCTTCGTTCGCCCGACTGTTATTAGGTCACAGGAATGTCGGACTCCACTTCGCTTCGCTTCGTTCGTCCGACTGTTATTAGAATACAGTAGTATATTTTTACACTAAAGACTACATATTTTTATATGTGCTCAGTTTACTCGTAATTTGCGTATATTTATGTATATAATGTTTGGATCGGGTTGGAATTTCGCTCGAAAGCAATATATAAAACTACAAAACGTACTGCTCTGTCTTGTGAAGTATAATCAAATTTGTATTAAAACCGTACAACAGTATTATACTTATTTCCATACTTTCTTAAATTCCTTCAAATTGCTTGTTTTCCCATTGAGAAGTCAACAATAGTGATATTTATACAGTAAAACAAGATCCAGTAACATTCAGGACCATATTTATACAGTATATCAAGATCCAGTAACATCCAGGACCATATTTATACAGTATAGCAAGATCCAGTAAGATCCAGGACCATATTTATACAGTTTATCAAGATTCAGTGAGATCCAGAACCATATTTAGACATTATATCAAGATCCAGTAAGATCCAGGACCATATTTATACAGTATAACAAGATCCAGTATTATTCAGGGCCATATTTATTAAATATATTAAGATCCAGTAACATCCAGGACCATATTTACACAGTATGTCAAGATCCAGTAACATCCAGGACCATATTTATACAGTATATTAAGATCCAGTAACATCCAGGACCATATTTACACAGTATGTCAAGATCCAGTAACATCCAGGACCATATTTATACAGTATAACAAGATCCAGTATTATCCAGGACCATATTTATTAAATATATTAAGATCCAGTAACATCCAGGACCATATTTATACAGTAAATTAAGATCCAGTAACATCCAGGACCATATTTACACAGTATGTCAAGATCCAGTAACATCCAGGACCATATTTATACAGTATATTAAGATCCAGTAACATCCAGGACCATATTTACACAGTATGTCAAGATCCAGTAACATCCAGGACCATATTTATACAGTATATTAAGATCCAGTAACATCCAGGACCATATTTACACAGTATGTCAAGATCCAGTAACATCCAGGACCATATTTATACAGTATAACAAGATCCAGTATTATCCAGGACCATATTTATTAAATATATTAAGATCCAGTAACATCCAGTTCCATATTTATACAGTATATTAAGATCCAGTAACATCCAGGACCATATTTACACAGTATGTCAAGATCCAGTAACATCCAGGACCATATTTATACAGTATAGCAAGATCCAGTAAGATCCAGGACCATATTTATACAGTTTATCAAGATTCAGTGAGATCCAGAACCATATTTAGACATTATATCAAGATCCAGTAAGATCCAGGACCATATTTATACAGTATAACAAGATCCAGTATTATTCAGGGCCATATTTATTAAATATATTAAGATCCAGTAACATCCAGGACCATATTTATACAGTATATTAAGATCCAGTAACATCCAGGACCATATTTATACAGTAAATTAAGATCCAGTAACATCCAGGACCATATTTATACAGTATATTAAGATCCAGTAACATCCAGGACCATATTTATACAGTATATTAAGATCCAGTAACATCCAGGACCATATTTATTAAATATATTAAGATCCAGTAAGATCCAGGACCATATTTATACAGTATATCAAGATCCAGTAAGATCCAGGACCATATTTACTCAGTATATCAAGATCCAGTGAGATCCAGGACCATATTTATACAGTATATAGAGATCCAGTAAGATCCAGGACCATATTTATACAGTATATCAAGATTCAGTGAGATCCAGAACCATATTTAGACATTATATCAAGATCCAGTAAGATCCAGGACCATATTTATACAGTATATAGAGATCCAGTAACATTTAGGACCATATTTATTCAATATAACAAGATCCAGTATTATCCAGGACCATATTTATTAAATATATTAAGATCCAGTAACATCCAGGACCATATTTATACAGTATAACAAGATCCAGTATTATCCAGGACCATATTTATTAAATATATTAAGATCCAGTAACATCCAGTTCCATATTTATACAGTATATTAAGATCCAGTAACATCCAGGACCATATTTACACAGTATGTCAAGATCCAGTAACATCCAGGACCATATTTATACAGTATATTAAGATCCAGTAACATCCAGGACCATATTTACACAGTATGTCAAGATCCAGTAACATCCAGGACCATATTTATACAGTATAACAAGATCCAGTATTATCCAGGACCATATTTATTAAATATATTAAGATCCAGTAACATCCAGGACCATATTTATACAGTAAATTAAGATCCAGTAACATCCAGGACCATATTTACATAGTATGTCAAGATCCAGTAACATCCAGAACCATATTTATACAGTAAATTAAGATCCAGTAACATCCAGGACCATATTTATATAGTTTAAGAAGATCCAGTAACATCCAGAACCATATTTATACAGTTTATCAAGATCCAGTAACATCCAGAACCATATTTATACTTAATGAAATTCAATCAATATTAACGGATTTTGAAGATTTGAATATAACGGTTTTCTTAGAATTCAAATTTTTGCTAAGAATATCCGCGAGAAAATCACTTGTTATATTTTTTGTCTTACTTAAATATCCTGAACAGATTGATATTATAATATAATTAACAATTTATATTATTAATCGATGTTTAGTTAACCATATGAATTAATTTCCGGTTCGATATACAGTCTGGTTAATGAAAATTAAAAATATACATAATTGACAATGGATTTTTTTCAAATTTTTTCCCATATAAAAATTTAAAATAATTAATTAAAATATAAGGAAAAGAGTTAGCGATTTGATGATGACAAAATATCAAATTGCCCTCCGGAACACATACGTATAAAAAAATTCAGCATGATTGGACCAGTAGAAGTGGTCGAAAAATGGGTCACAAATTTTGAACGTGACAGACAGAAAGACAGACAGAGCAAGTCAAATAAAAGCGTGTAATAAAAATTTAAAAGTAAATTAAATCTAAATGGTCAATCCTATTGAAATAGTCATTTACTATGCTCATATCTACAAAATTTTCATATCTCTTACGTCATAAATTTAAAAACATTTTTCCACTTAATTTTCCAGTTTGTTCGAGCATCATATTCCCATGTTTGCCTTACTACAGACAATGTACCATAATGATGCATAAAAATACTTTTTTGAAACAATAGAGTGAACAGCAAAAATGGATTAAATATGCATTTAAAAGTATTTTGCTCTATGTTTGAAAATGGATTAAATTTTTTTTTGTGTTGTGTTCTGTATGTTTGGTGTGTGTATGTGTGTGCTTATCTCCATTTTGTTCATCTAATAAAAACTTTTTTCTGCTCTTTTTTTGCTTAGTGTTTTGATGTTAAAGGTGAGAGTTTAATTTAAATTCCAGGAAAATATTCATGCATAAAAAATGTCTTTGGATGTACATAAAAAGGAAATGAAAAGTCATTGAAGAAAATGCTGCTTTTTTTGAGGTGAAAATTTCATGGAGCGTGGGCTTAAAGGCTGGGAATGTTGAATTTTGGAATTTTTATTCGAAATTCAAATTCGGAATTCGGATTCGAAATTAAACTTACGATTTTAGATTCAAAGCTCAAATTCGGAATTCAGATTCGAAAATCAAATTCGGCATTCATATTCAAAATTCAAATTCGGAATACAGATTCAAAACTCAAATTCTAATTTTAGATTCGAAATTCAAATTCGGAATTCAGATTCGAAATTCAGATTCGAAGTTCAAATTCGCACTTGAAATAAATAAAACAATAATAAACCTTACTATTAGGTACTAACTCTATAAATAGTACAAAAAAAAAAACATATTAAGGAAGTTCTCTCGTTCATTGACTTTTTACGAGCAGAAGTTAATGCAACAATAAATAGAATAAACGACAATGAAAGAAAGAATGCAAATGAGCGAAATAAAATGACAATAATTTCGCTACTAAAACGTTTCATAACATATGTATGGAGCCAATACACAAACTTGATAGAAAAAAAAAATGTATTTTTACCCAACAAGAATTCACAATTATGTCAGCTCCTCCATTGTGTGTTTCCAAAAAATTTTTTTTTATCATTTTTTACATTCGATTGTGTTCTTCTACTTATACTCTTATTTTATAGTTTCACATAAAATTGATAGAGCATTGCTTGTGTAGCACGTTTAAGTCCTTTTCATTTTTCTTCGTCGTACTTATTTCAATGAAATTATTCGTAGTATACAGCATGTAGCATGTAGTAAAGTCTAACATTTTATAGTGTAAGTGTTAATGCAAGGGGAAGTTGACAGGGGATTGTGCTGGGGTCTAGCTGGATGACTTTT
Source organism: Chironomus tepperi (assembly GCF_022539635.2). NCBI lineage: Eukaryota > Metazoa > Arthropoda > Insecta > Diptera > Chironomidae > Chironomus > Chironomus tepperi. The sequence goes on from NW_027226402.1 coordinate 25,387, forward strand.
GGTCTTGGAGTTGGGTTCGGAAAAATTCGGATTTGTAGGTTAGGGAAATGCTATGAAAGTATGGAAAACATGTGAATTCCTAATCTTAAATGCCCCCTTAAACCCCTAAAAATCCTCAAATCCATCCAAACATTCTCACCCCTTGACATCGATACATTTTCATCTCATATACAAGAAAAGCGCTTAAAAGAAAATGAATGAATGAATTGAATTGAATGGAGCATATGTGGGTGAAATGGCATAAAATATAATGGCAAGTGCTTTTTAGTAAGAATGACTCAAAAGAAGGAGAGTTGAAGGAGATAAAATAAAAAAAATATTTTTTTACGTCACCTCACCCATATCCTCCTCTCCCAAATCATCGATACACTTTATAAGATGTGAAATGAAGAAGAAGCACCAATAGTGCCATAAGAAGAATGAACAAGTGGCGATAAAATTATATTTATTTCTATTTTCTATATGAGATCTATTTATTATAGTCAATAATGTCATTTAATCGAATTAAAGTGAAAGTATGTTGAAGGTTTTTTTTGAAGGGAAATTGAGGAAGAGAACTTGGAATTGAGAGAGTCTTGAGATGAGGAAGTGAAATTAAATTAGTTATATTGAAAATCGGTAGTCGAAGTGGCTCTGTGGCGGAATGGTTTAGTACTTTAGTGCTTAATTATTGATATGCTGACGACTATAGTTGTGGGTTCGAGACTCGGTAGTAGAAATTCTTCTCTAATCCTTTTTCGAATCATATGAAGTCGGAATATGGCGCACAGTCTTGATATGGTCTAACTTTGTTGATGGCAGCCGATCACGTGGACATTCACAGAACTTCATACAAGGAAGCTGTCGATCGAGACAGCATGGCACTTGGAATCCAGGAATTGGCAAGCAAGTTCCAAAGTGATATCTAAGGCCCGAAAAGTAAGTTAGTATGTCTACCTGTGTAGGTTACAGGCAGTAAAGCAATAATTTTGTTGAATTTTGTTAAAATAAATTCAAAATTTGGATTTTTAAGATTTTCAAATTAAAAAGGCTAAAAATATGAAAAACTCAAATTTCACTCAGCATTTTCACAGATTTTTCCCTAACGTGTCAGAATAGCTTTTCACAACAAAATCCTTCACATTGTGTCCGTCCACTCAATAAAAAAATACCAAAAATTCCGCCATTCATCAACTTTTTTCCTCACTAAAATTGTACTTTTTTTGAGTGACACGAAAAATGTGCGTTCGTCAACTTTTTGCTTTGTTCCGTTTTTATTCAATCACACCAGCATTTTTTTTTCATCCTACCAATTTAGATGTATCATCAATTTTGGCAATTGTCACACTGAAAAGACTGTCGATGTATTTTTTCACTTTAAATCAATAACCAACATTGTGAATGAAAATTTTGTTGGGACTGAGTCGTCTAATTAAGTGAATCAATAGATGGGAAAAAAATGCGGAAAGAATTGTCTATTCTTTGAAATTGTTCTGTGTATTCAGTCTGCACTCTTGAAAGCATAGAAATAATAGCTTGAAAAGGATTCACAAATTGAATTCATTTTTTTTTCATTCATTCGCTTTCATTTTTTTTTGGTGAATTTTTATTTTTGGAAGGAATGTTTTGGTGAGTTGTTAGATTGAGTGACTGACTGACTGGACTAGTTTTTAAAATTTTAAATTAAAATTTTTAATTTTTTTTAAATTTTTTATTTTTTTTTTAATTTCTAATTATTTTTTAAATTTTTTAATTTTTAAATTTCTTAATTTTTTTTAAATTGCCAAATTTTTTTAATTTTTATATTTTTTTTAAATTTTCAAACTTTTTAAATTTTAAAATTTTAAAAATTTTAAATTTTCTTAAATTATCAATTTTTTTAAACTTTAAAATTTTTTTAAATTTTTGAATTTTTAAATTTTTAAAAATTATTTCAAAATTGAAATGCTTTTTAACCCTTAAAAACCCATAAACATTCCCAACTTATTCCCCGCCATACATGTATCTATGCTTGTGTCAATTTTAAAGAGATTGAAATAAAAATATACAAAAAATATTGAAGTTGAAAATCGGACGAAGATGAGAACTAGCAGTGTCGACAACGTGGAAAAGAAGCACAGCATAGATAGAAAAGTTTAATTTGATTGGAACAAATTTTTGAAAAAAAGCGCAAGCAGTGATAAGAAGGTTGAGAATTTTTGTATTAATTCATCGTATTGTCGATAGAAATGAAAATTGAATACAAGGACGAGATTTTGTACCTGTCACAGTTGAACATTGAATAGAAGAAAAGGGAAAATCAAATAATCGTGCAAGTTGATAGTGGATATGGTGTGGAAAAGTATTAGGGGAAATTGTGATGAAAGGTGCATGGAGCGCATTTTGGAGATAATTTGAAGTAAAAAGCAAGTAAATCACGAAAATGCACCAAAAAAGATCGAAATTTCATCAAAAAAACTATAATGGATAAAGTTAGAAATAGAATATCTTAATACAAATTGGGATTCGAACCCTTGCATTTGAATATATCTAAAGCATTACCAATCTCTCTACTACTTGAACTTCGAATGCATTTAACTATTCCATTATTACTTTCACAAATTTACATTTACTTAAATCACAAAAATCTTCCCAAAATATTCCAATTTCAAAAGTAAGACTCACTAAAAATAAAACAAATACTTTTTCAATCCTCCACCTCCTTGTTTGTTTATATTTCATTTAAGAAGGATTTAATGAATAGAAAAAAAGAGAGAAATTTTCATCTTCTGCATATGGTATGAGAATATTCGGTGCCAATAAATTTCAATTTCTTTACTTAAACAAATGTGAAAAAGGGATTTTCCATGTAATGTCTTTCTTACAATGATTATGCTTCTTTCTATGTCCATTAGAGTTTTATATTTTTGCATGTAGAGTAAATATTGAATACAGGAGATATCTACCTTACAAGAGATTAGAGTCTATAATGTTATTGTACTTACTTTTTGCATACTGGGGTCGTTCGGATGTGATGTCTAGGGTTTGGAATAAGCTTGTTGGGCTGATCGATTGACCGAAAATTATCAAAATTGCTTTAAATTACTGAAAATGATCAAAAATGATCGAAATTTTTTGTTAAATTCCTTACTTTTTGGTTAAATATGGAGTACGCACAATGCTGCAAATGGAGAGCCCTGGAACTATTATGGCGAAGATCTTAAGCAGTGCTCGAAGTTGAATCGAATTTCAAATCCACTCGAGTTGATTTTTTTAATACAAAATCTGAGTCAACTTCTTTTTGTGGTTTTAGCCTTGAAATCTATCAAATAAGGATTGAATTTTGAATTTGGCAAGAGTGCCACAGGTGTACAGCCAGTGTGCTGTGACACAAAAGGATTCCTTTGGGATTTCCTCACCACAAATCCAATTCTATGCTTCAAAGAAAAGCAAAAGAACTAAAAATCCCTCAAAAGACGTCACTTATCTTCGACCCCTTTCCATACATATTGATGCAATCCCAACTAAACGATTGAATAGAGAATATTGAACAAAAGAGGATTTTCAATTCATTGTTCTGTTTGAATTTAATGGTAAAATTCATTCAATTCAATTGCTAGTGCATTTAGAAAATGACTTTTTTTTTGCTACTTTCTTCTTCTTCTTTTGCATTCACAAATAATGGAAACGGAAATTTTCACATTTAACTAACTTTTCATTTTATTTGACAATTATGTTGCATTTAATTCAATAAAAGTTTGAAAAAAATTATTTTTTAACTTGAATTTTTGCAGATAACTAAATGGATTTATGGAGTAGAATGGGAAGTAGTGTTTATTGAGTTTATGATAATATTGCATGGGATATTGTATTGTTGCATGTGTTTATTGTTACTAGTTGAGCTTTGGAGATGTTTAAGAATTTTATTTTGGATTGTGTTGCTTATGTAAAGTTGGATTTGAAGGTATTTGAAGATTGATTTATGAATCTAAGAACTGGAAAGTCTTAATCAACTGTCAGAATAGCACAAGTCGTTTAATAGATCAATAAACTGACATCAGACTGACGTGACGCAGCTATCCATAACATACAATGAACATACTCACCTAAATGCTCAATTTTGTAAGCATAGTAATGATCATGCTCCTTGTCTGTTCAGATTTGAGACCAAATTTAAACCGAATCCGATACCAAGTCAGTGTCATGTTGATCTTGGGTCGAATTTTTGAACTATGAACCAATTTGTTCAATTTTGTATGTATTTTGATGAAAATATTGAGCTTCAAATCATCGGATGTACTTTAATCAGTTAGAATAGGATAAACAGCTTCAACATAGTATTTTAGAGATCTTTGAACTCCTCCTTAGTCTGCTTCATCCAGCAACATTGATTCTACATCAATAAGTTCAACATTAACCCATAAAAATCCATATCAAACATATAAATCCACAAAAAAGCTCCAGAAACAAAAACTACAAACTGTAAAAAAAAATTCCAGCACAAAAAAGTAGAAACATATAATTTAAAAATGCAGTCAAGAATAACTCACGGAAGCAAAACACAAAATTTTTACCGTTCAGAAGCAAACTTTTTTGTACCTTGTGCCATTTTTTGTCTCTTCCTCCAAAAAAAATGAGAAAATATTTTTCCAACTGTTGGAAAAACAGCAAACAAAAATGGAGAAAAATTGCATTTTTCACAAAAAAAAAGGAAGACATTCAAGAATGTATTAATCTAGTTTTTTGTGTATGTGTGTGACGAGAATGAATTTCCATTTACAACTCAAATATTTCCTGGATGCATTCAAATGAAAAACTAAAAAAAAAGTTGAAATAAATTCATTTTTATTTGCTCTTTTTTTAACAAGTTTCTAATGTGCAATATGGAAGGAATGAATTTTTGGATGCTGATGATGCCAAGTATTTGCATGAAAATTTAATTTTCTCGAGCGATTTAGTTTTTTTTGTGTGTCTGAATAAGTTACTGTTGATCGTATAGAAGGAAAATTTCTTATATTCTGTTGAATTCAGTAAATTAAGATGCTAAAATTATTCGTTGTGGAAGTATGAAGCATAAGAAAGCTATAGAAAGCATTTATGGCAAATAGCTTAGTTCTACCTTGTCTCTAGCTTAACTTCTAGCTCTAGCTTCTAGCTTGGCTGCTAGCTCCAGCTTCTAGCTCTAGCTTCTATCTCTAGCTTCTAGCTCTAGCTTCTAGCTCTAGCTTCCAGCTCTATCTTCTAGCTCTAGCTTCTAGCTCTAGCTTCTAGCTCTAGCTTCTAGCTCTAGCTTCTAGCTCTGGCTTCTGGCTCTGGCTTCTGGCTCTGGCTTCTAGCTCTAGCTTCTAGCTCTGGCTTCTGGCTCTGGCTTCTGGCTCTGCTTCTGGCTCTTCTGGCTCTGGCTTCTGGCTCTGGCTTCTGGCTCTGGCTTCTGGCTCTGGCTTCTGGCTCTGGCTTCTGGCTCTGGCTTCTGGCTCTGGCTTCTGGCTCTGGCTTCTGGCTCTGGCTTCTGGCTCTGGCTTCTGGCTCTGGCTTCTGGCTCTGGCTTCTGGCTCTGGCTTCTGGCTCTGGCTTCTGGCTCTGGCTTCTGGCTCTGGCTTCTGGCTCTGGCTTCTGGCTCTGGCTTCTGGCTCTGGCTTCTGGCTCTGGCTTCTGGCTCTGGCTTCTGGCTCTGGCTTCTGGCTCTGGCTTCTGGCTCTGGTTTCTGGCTCTGCCTTCTGGCTCTGGCTTCTGGCTCTGGCTTCTGGCTCTGGCTTCTGGCTCTGGCTTCTGGCTCTGGCTTCTGGCTCTGGCTTCTGGCTCTAGCCTCTGGCTCTGGCCTCTGGCTCTGGCTTCTGGCTCTGGCTTCTGGCTCTGGCTTCTAGCTCTAGCTTCTAGCTTCTAGCTCTAGCTTCTAGCTCTAGCTTCTAGCTCTAGCTTCTAGCTCAAGCTTCTAGCTTTAGCTTCTAGCTTACATGTAGCTGTACATATTAGACACCTAATCCAATAAAATCCAATAACCAGCATACTAAATTTCAAAAACATTTTGTAATTATTCCTTGTAAATAATCTAATAAATAAAGTCTTGATATTTTAATTTCCTCATACATTTTCAGTCATCCTGTCGACGTCACTCAAAATAATAATCATCATTATAATCCATACAGCATCATATTCAAAAAAATTAAATAATTTTCATTGTAGAGTGTTAGAATAAATATAATAAAAAGTGTTGCTTCGAATACACAAAATTGTGTACATATTTTCATGCAAATGATAATATATCATCTAGAGATGATCTGCCAACAGTAATTAATTTTCATCTTCAACATGGAAAAATTTTCACGAACACAATATTTTTTTGACGAGTTTTCTTTTTTAAGAAGGGTCGATTGAATGTTATGTGACGTTGGATGGGATGACGGAAGGAGGTTGAAATTGGAGTTAGGGAAGGTAAGAGGTTTGCTAAGGGAATGGGAAATGGAAATTGGAGGAGAGACCAGGACCGAGTCCTAGATCGAGACTACCCGGCAAGTCTCGATCAGGGCATCGGGAAATCTTCCTGTAAGAGGTGTAGTTAGGGCAGGGAAAGTGGAAAATTGTGAAGAGATGCGATATAACATAGAGCTAGCACCAAACTGACTTCGTACTCAATTTTATTAGATTATTGGAATATAATTTGTAATAATTGAATGATGAGGTACATCAGATGCTTTTCAGAGGATTAACTGACCATGCAGCGTCCATTTGTCCTTGATATCTTACATATTCAGTTTGAATTTACCCATTTCAAGCTTGTTCCTCTCACAAATCCAATATTATCTTCTAAGACACCAGCCCAAACTTAAACTAATATTTATGACGTTACCAAACATCTTATATACCCCAAAAAAATATCCTGAAGAACGAGACAGGGATAAATTTTTGTGATATACAATGTAAGTAATTTGCATTTTAAGGAAGAAAATTTTTCGGGATAAATTTTCATTTTTCCATCCCAACTCGTCTACGTAATGTAAATGTGCTAGAGAGTTAAATTAATTAGTCTAAATCAATTTTACAGAGCGGCATAATCAAATCAAACAGCAGACATTCTACAAAAAAACGTGTATGTATGTAAAATAGTATAGAGATGGGTGAGAGATAGATTGTAGAAGAAAGCGGGAATTCAATTATGGAATTAAATTTCGTACCCCTTATCCTTATGAACATTTTCACTCTTCACTTCCATTATTAGTATTATCATCATAAGCTATGTGTATGTACATAGTAAAAAATATATCATGATTTTAATGGCATCATATTGTGTAATAACGAATAATGAACTAATATGTACTCATCATTCATTCTTGTTGTCTATCCTATCTATCTTTGGATAATGAAAACAAATAGAATTATTACTTTTTACATGGATTTTTTTTAATTTTTGAGAGGGTTTATAAGCGCATTTTTCAATTAAATTATGTAAATTGAAGTAATGAATGCCCAGTGATTGAGGGACTCGAACAGACATGGAGCATATTTATGACTCATGAATATGCTCACAAAATTGAGTATGAACAATTAATTGATTACGTCTACTCATTTGTACGCTCAAATAGGTGAGTATGGCCATTGTCAGTTAATAGAGAACTGCATGAGGCAGATAAAAACCAATGAATATTTTCAAATTTGCCATTAGGTCTATATTTTAAGGGTGTTCTAGAAACTCTAGAAAATTGATAATTTTGTCCAAATTGCTGGAGGGACACTTCATTATAATACCCCATTTCAAGCTCCCCTTAATAGGTCTTCTGAAAAGTGTCAGCATTTGAGTATCTGTGGATTGTAAACCAGATGCCTTACAGGTTAAATTCAACAATTTCTGTGATTCTATTTTATTCAGATCCTGTATGTTTGCAGCAAATATCAATCCTGACGTCAAAATCCATTCTACTAGCATAAAGTCAACATTTCAAGAACAATAAAAATTCCAGTGTCATGTATCGTTCATACAGCAGCAACAAGCTCATGCTTAAATAACTTAACGAAGACATGAGCAAATATCGTGCATTAATGAACAATGAAAACTTATAGAGATGTAATTTAATTTTTGAATAGCTGAGTGAGCATTATTATTTGTTCTGTTTGAGATTATTATATTCTTGTCAGAAAATTTTACAGTCAGAATTAAATTGAAGTATTTTGAATTTATTTGTTGAGGCAAATGGATATTGAATTTTTAGGGATAATGGATCCTCTTTTTTTTGATTAATAAATATTTGAATAAAATTTTGATTTACAAAATTATTCAGTTTTATTGTCGGACTTTAGGGACTGTTATGTACCACAGGTTGATTTTGATTGTATGTAGATAGAATGAGTGGCACTTGAAGGTTGTTATTGTCGAAATTACAGAAACATGAGTTTCAGAACATGTGAATTATTGAGTGAAATGATCCCGATTAGTACAAGTTGGTTATTTGATGCAAAATCCGTCATCAGGCTGATGTAACTCAGACTTGGTGTCGGATTTAAACCGAATGGGGCACCAAGTCAGAGTCACGTCATCCTGGGACCTGAATGTTGATCGT
>NW_027226403.1:0-34711 GCF_022539635.2 Chironomus tepperi
ATAGGCATGCTGAAGGTTTTGAAGAATTTTTGTTAAAAATTTAATTATTGTTGAATTTTTGTAATTTTATAGATTTTTAAATTTTTTTGTGGCTCCTCTTGGGGGTCCAGATACAATGTAACTAAATACAAGCTGCAAAAACTACTGGACGCTAAACAATATCAATGAAGGAATGTCAGGTAAACTTGTGGACAGAGAATTTGTACAAAATAGGTGAGAGAGTCGATGGAGAGCATTTTGTTGCAACCTAAGCTGCACAAAGGAGCATGGTTACTGTTAGTGAGTAAGTAATACGCATGGTAAAGCTCGTGATAGCTTAACACATTAAAATGCACCATATCCTCACTAAAATTTAGAGGAGTTTAGTCTCATGTTATGATTCATGCCAACTAACCACAGTTTTACAAAGGATTCTTAAATTCCCAATACTTAAGCATCACAACACTAGAATAAAGTTACATAATCCACATAATTACCCGAGTCGGCTCAAATTTCATGTGAAATTAAGTAAATTTCAGTCGACTTGCTCAAATTCAAATCCCGAGTCAAATTCTAGCTCTGACTATTAAATAATGTACAAAGAAACTAAAGTTTATCAGCACAAAGATCAATTAAAACATTTCCATATACCCAAACATCCCAGCAAAAGCAAAACTTCTTCAGTAATTCATATTATGCTAATTAACTGCAAAAAAAAAAAAATTCTCAGTCATTAAACTTTTGAGGAACAAGAAGAAACGAAACAAATTTCCAAAGAGATACAAAAACAGTCTTCAAAATGAACATAAAATAAATCGAACGTTCACTTTTAAGAAAAAAATATAATTTTCATTCCTTTATCTTTGTCAATTCTTATGTCTCTTCTATATAGCATCGAAAAACACTCAAATAGAGACACAAAAGACAAGAACAGGAGGAGGAATAAAAAAAAATCAACTCATTTATTATACTTTGTACAAAATTAATGCAAAAACTTTTTATGTGTCTGTATAACATTAAAAGCTTTAACCAAAAATAATGTAAAGAATGGAGAAGGATGGAAAAATCAGCACGAGAGACGTACAAGAATTTTCAGATGAACACGATGGAGTTTCAAATGAAATTTTAATTGTGCATGAAAATGAATTTATGGCAATTGAAGCTTTTTTTGGTAAAGTGTGGAATAGGACACAAAAAAAAAATTTGTGTATTTTGCCATTATTTGTCTCTAAAGTCTCATATCACTATAGTCCCAAGCATAGAAGATGTTCTACTTATTGTGTTAGTACTTGTCATGTACCAGAAGATTCTTGGCTTTTTTTTTGTACTCCCATTTGCCAAATGAATGATAGAAAGAGAAAGAGAAGCAAGTTGATCACACAAAAAGCATTAATAAAACATTAAATTCCTCCAGAAATATTTTTCTTATTTTTGTTATTTGATGGTGCTGCTGTTTTCCTGTAGATTAATTTTGGCAGAATTCTTTTTGAGATTATGATGGAAAAGAGATGATCCCTCATTATGGAGCTTAGGAATTGGTGGTTTTGTCTGAATTTACAATCCTAGATGAACTTTATCTGCAAGTCTCCTCAATACTAGGGCTCGAAGTTGACTAATACTGTATTTGTAGTATCCTAAAGATTGTTAATCATCTGATGAATCTTTTAAATTGCTTCCGTAATGTTCTTTAATCGTTTTTATTAACTATTTACAAGGACCTATTTAGAATAATTTTCCACCTATTGTAGATGGCAGAGCTCAAACACGAGATTTAGAAATGTTAAAAATACATCCTTATTCCGGGTTACCGACAAAATCCCACTGTATATTTGCCACTGTTCATTAGCCCACTGACATTTCCTGGTACATTAAGTACATATGCCCACTGGTACATAAGCCCAAGTACATGCCCACTGCTCATAAGCCCACCGGTACATATGCCCACTATTAAATGCCCACCGGTACATATGCCCACTGGTACATAAGCCCACCGGTACATATGCCCACTGGCTCATAAGCCCACAGGTACATATGCCCACTGGTACATATGCCCACTGGTACATATGCCCACTGGTACATATGCCCACTGGTACATATGCCCACTGGTGGAAAAAATTTACAAAAAAATTTTATTTTATATTTATTTATTTTTTTGTTAAGGATGCTAGATGACTGGATACTGTGTTCCTTTTCTCAATACATAAATCTAGAGCTGTCTAGATAGGTGTCTGTGGAAATGTGCCTGGCTTTTTCATGGTAGCTTTTGACTTTTTCTAGGCATTAGCTATTTATAAAATACTATTCTTGTCCTTCTTGTAGCCTTAAGAAACGAAAAAATTTCCAATACCTGACTCTAATTGCCTATTAGGAAAAAAACTATTTTCATTTGGCTAGGTATCTAGGTATTGCTTTTCGAGGCAAGCTACAAGAAGGCAAACAGGTCAATAGCGATAAAAATAGATTTTTATACTTTGTAGCCAAACACTGATCTGACAACGCTGCATAAATCTATACTTTCTTTAGTAGCTTTTCCAATAATATTTCTACATGCAGAAACAGTCTGCATTTTATTTACCTTCAAGAAGATAAATCTATATATGCTTTCTTTATAAATAAAATGCCTTTTGAAGAAAACAGACAAAACACAAATTACCATACCAAAATTTAGACAATCACCTGACCTTGTATCAGCCTAAAGACTAAGAAGCTAATGATTAAGAAAGTATAGGTTTATGCATTGAGAATTGGTACACAGTATCCAGTCATCTAGAACATCATGTGATATTTAAAAAAAATATGTAATATAGATACCTTAACAGAAAAAAAATTATTTAAAAAGATTTTTTTAAATTTTTTTCCATTATATGAACCAGTGGGCTTATGTACCAGTGGGCAATTGCATCAGTGGGCAAATGTACAAGTGGGCATATGTACCGGTGGGACTTATGTACCAGTGGGCATGGTGTACTGGTACTTATGTACCAGTGGGCATATGTACCGGTGGGCTTATGTACCCGTGGGCATATGTACCGGTGGGCTTATGTACCCGTGGGCATATGAACCGGTGGGCTTATAAGCCAGTGGGCATATGTACCGGTGGGCTTATGTACCAGTGGGCATATGTCAGTGGGCTAATGTACCAGTGGGCAAGTGTCAGTGGGCAAATGTCCTACACCCTTATTCCACTTGACTCTAACTTGAGGCCATATTTCTTTGACCTGGACAAAAGCCACAGTCACACTGATCTGAGTTGAGATTTTAAGTTATTTCTCCATCGTGTACCTGAACGAAAAATCGACTAGAATTTTTAAAACTTTTTTAAACATTAACTAATTACTTTGCTTGCCAAACAGATCAAATTTGATCAATGGCCACCCTCTGATACCGCCTAAAGCTGGTTCTATAACTGGCTTCCGATTTAAAATCCCAAGTACATTGCTGTTTCTATCAACAGTCTCCTTCCAAGTGCACAACATATCAGAGACAGAATAGGCACTAAAGAAATAATCGTTATTGTGGTATGTAATGAGTGAGCAACTCCTCAAATCCCAATGATTTTTAAAACTTAGCTTCTAAAAACTCATCAAAATAAAAAATTATCAGTTTCTCTTCATCAATCAAATCTAACAATGTAACTCATGATTGCTTATTAAATTGTCCTAAGGTTGCAATGCTGACTAACAAATCTCTAATCCTAATCCCATTCCAACTCCAACATTTTCTTATCAACAATCTCCCAAAATAACATGTAAAACAATCAACATGACATTGATTTGACCTCTCTCATAGCGATTATGTAATCAAGTTTAAATCGTTTCAATTTTCATCAGATTTCCAACTCCAAAATTACCATCCAAAATTAGCCGAAGGGCAGAAGCACTGCTGCTACTGTTGCCTTGTATATATCATTCATTTGCAATGAAACAAGCAAAAAGCGATTACATGAACATAAGAATAATAACAGCACCAACAAAATACACACATTTGTCACATAAAAATGAAAAATGTTTTAAAATATCAAAGCTATAACGTTTAGCACGCAGGCATAAGAAGCAAAAAAAAAGTGAGTGAGAGGGAGCAGAATGAAGTTATGTGGAAGAATAAGAAGGAGCCAAAAATCGAGAAGGAACCAAGCAAATTTATTACACTTTTTTTGTGGCACAGCTTCTTATTCATTTTTCTTAACAACAAATTTTCGTTCAGTTTCATGCAGGATAAAATTGCACGAAGAAGAACATAAATTAATGAAAATAAGTACAAGTGAAGGAACGGCAAGAAGAATAAGAATAAGACATAAAGAAATATCGCTTTCCACACACAAAAAAATACACGAATTTTTTTTTGGCTTTATTTATTGTGCAATTTTAAGCAAAAGCGGCAAGCGGGAGTTTAGTCCAATCGCAATCGCTTTGGGAGATGGGCGGAGATATTTTTTATTTAAAAAAAAATATGTATGTATATACAGCACAGCGAAAAGAAAAAAAAATGTTGTGTTTTATTTTAATCGAAAATGAGATTTTTGTGTGTTTTGCTTTTTATCGTCTTTCTGCTTCTCTTCTGCTGTGTGCTATGCACAAATGTCTTTATACACAACAACAATATATATCAAGCAGATTGAATGTACGTTAAAAAGAGAATAATGAAGAAAAAAAAAAAACATTATCATCATGTGACAGGAGTCGGCTTTTGGTGCTTGCCGTAATATTATTGGATAATGATAAAGTATTGGAATTGTCTTGTATCCAAACAGACAGCAATGGGTCCCAATTTTTTTTTTCTTTCAATTCTTAACACACCAAAAAAAAACTACTTTTCGTTTCTCATCCGAGGATTTTATATATTTAATGCGCACGTCAAATTCATCAACAAGTCAAAAAGGGAATTGTGATGTGAGAGAGAGAAAATGTTGCGGAATTTGTGTGCTCTGCGCTCAATCTCCTATTTATATACATCTACAACAAAAAAGAGGGTTGATGATTAGAGATAGAAAAAATATATATATATACAGCATGAACAGAAGCAGCATAAGATTCTTATCCATATGAGATATAATTTCGGTTTTTTTTGTATCATGTCGCATGTCACATGTTGCAGACACATTTTCTCTCACACAAATACATAGACAAATGAGTGTCACAAAGATATACACACAAGTGCGCACTGAAATGACACAACCGAGTTTATCCGATAATGATACGAGATGAGTTTTCCTTCACGTCTTTACATTTCCTGCATTACTATGCTTTTGTTCTTGCATCTATTGATGATATTTATGATGAACAAATGATAAATGTTGCAGATGAAGTCTTTTGAAATTTTTATGAAGTAGGAAATTGGGACTTATTATTATTTGGAATGGAAAATTTGGGAGTTTTTGGGAATTTTGGATAGTTTTAAATATTAAAAGTTTTAAATTTGATATTTTTTTAAATTTATCAAAATTTAAAATTAATTTAAAATTTTGAATTTATTAAATTTTAGGTTAATGTTCATAAATATATTCAAATCAATAACTTTAATTTTTAAACTTTAAAGAATTTTCAGAAAAAAAAACTCAAATTTATAGATTTTTAACATTAAAGTTTTCAAAAATTCAAAAATTAAAAAAATTAATTTCAAAACTTAATAAATTTTCAAAATTTTACTTTTATTAAATGTTTTAATATTAAAATAAATTAAATTTTTTAATTTTAAATTTTGTTAAATTTTTAATTTTCAAATTTTTAAATTTTTTTAGTTTAAAATTTGTTAAATTTTTCAATTTTAAAATTTTTACATTTTTAATTTTAAATTTAGTTAAATTTTTAATTTTCAAATTTGTTAAATTTTTCGAGTTTAAAATTTTTAAAATTTTCAATTTTAAAATTTACTAAATTTTTAATTTTGAAAATTGTTAAATTTTTCAGTTTTAAAATTTTTTTAATTTTAATCTAAACTTAGATTTTTTTAAAAATTAAATTTTTTTCAATAAATTTCTGAAAATTCAAAAAATTCTAAATCAGACATTTAATTTAATTTAATCAATTATTGTCACAAAAATTCAATTCTAAATTGTATTATCTCCAATATTATTTATTTAAACTAATACAATTTTAACTCAATCTAAAAAATGAATTAAAATAACCTCGAAAAAAAAATTATTTCAACATTTTTTTAAATTTCCCAGAAAATCAATCATTCATCAAAGGGAAAAATTAAGCCACACCGTGTTGATCGATGAAATTAATTTATTACGATTGATTACCTGAATTTAGGACAGCGATAATCTCATTAGATCATCAGCCACACTCACACGTGTAAAATAAATTATCAATAATCAAATAGCATTCAGGTATAAAAAAGTGTTATCATGCTTTGCATATCTTCGTCAAACTTTCTTAACACATTTTCATAAGCACAGACTCTAATGTTATATCTTAAATCTAATCTCCATAAAGATTTACAATTTTTTTTTATTATTTTTTTTTTTAAACAATAAAATCGTGCCGTGGATTTAAACTCAAAACTCATCAGAATTTCAATCTATTAATATTTTTAAAAATTCCTGCATTAGATTGTGAAGAACTTATTATCATCGAAGTTATGGCTGACTTAAGACTCTTAACGCTAATAATGTTTAATCAGCTTTGCATTAATTCAAGTTTTAAGTCCTAAAATTTAAGGTGTTAATCATCAGTTTTGCAAGAATTTCTTATGTTTAACGAAGACAAAGATTAACAAAATTTTGAATGCTAAACTTTAATTAAATTTGAAAGAAAAAATCATCGGGAGCATTAACTTGTGATGTCTGTGTTGCTAGAATGGAATCATTTCTTGTCAAATCTTCTAACTGAAAAAATAAGGCTTAGCAGCCAAAATGTTAAACTAAAAGCTAAAAGCTAAAAACTGAAAATCTTTAAATTCAACTGTTGCTGTTGATGTAGGTTCGATTCCTATTCATGCTATGAAGGTTATTATTCTTATGATGTTCAATTTATACTGATATGTGTGGATTAATATAACTTCTGTAAGTTCTGTCAATCCTTGATCAGGTTAAGACAAAATCGATCAAGTTGAGGTTAACTTAATAAAGGTAAAATTGATTTAATCAAGCTGAATATGCCTCGATTAGATTAAAGTTAACTCGAAATACCTAAAACTGGCTTAATTTATCGCATTCTAATTCACAAACAAACTTGAGATTTGCTTGATCAAGCTGATAATTGCTCTGTCAAGCTAAGACTTGCTCAATCAAGCCGAAACTGATTCGATCAATCCGAGAATGGCTCGATCAAGCCGAATTTGTTTCGATAAAGATGAGACTCGTTTGATTAAGTAGAGATTGACTCGATTAGCTTGAAATTTGTTCAACTAACTTTTAGCTGGCTTAGTCAAGTTGAATCTGATTCACAAACATGCTGGAAATGGGATTGATCATACTGAAAATGGTTTAGTCAAAAGAAGACTATCTCGATCAAGTTTAGGCTGGTTTGATTAAACTAAAAATGGCTCTGTAAGCCTAAGAATGGCTCGATTAGCTTTAGGTTAATTCAATTAACCTAAAGCTGTAATGATACAGCCTAATCTAATCCTAAAACAGGATTTAGATTGGCTTGATCAATCTGAGACTGGTTCTATCCAGTATAACTTTAGCAGACTTTTATGAGCTTACATAAGTCCTGAGATACAGACATTTCCATTCCCAATAAACCTCATTTTTAAACAATCTTCAAAAGCTTTAGAATAACTAATCGGACAGCGACTTTTAAGGTTACTATACTCCTCAATCATAAAAATCCAGTTCACAAAAAAATAAAAAAATTGTTTTGAAATAAACACAAACACGATTTTTTTCTTGTAAATTTTTTTTTTATTTGAAGGAAACTGATTTGAAGGTAATGTATGTTAGTCACTAAGTCTACGTATTCAATTTTTTTTTTTTTTTTTGACAATTTGTTATCATTACTCGATAATGTTGTTTGATAAATGAAAAATAGGTTGATATTGTGGTTGTTTCCAAGAACACTTTAAATTCCCATCAGAATTATTATTAGAAACTTACAAAATCATGTCTAAATTCGATGAGATAGACAGTGTGGAGGTAATGAATGACTGTGATTATTGAATTTATTTTTTTGGGGAATTCTGAATGTTCTGTCATCAAATGTGGTTTATAAGCTGTGATAGCAGAACATATGAAGGTTTTATATTGAAAAATTTTGCAATTTTGATGATTTTGTAAATTTAAATCAGTGGTGGACAACCTTTTTCTATTTTCGCGACACACCTTAGTGGTTAACCTCGACCAAAGCCACGCACGGCATACGATTTAAGGAATTTACAAAATTTTTGACGGCACCAAGGTAGCTCGCAACTGATTTAAAAAACCCAACTTTATTTTACGAATCAAACAGCTGCCCGGAACACTTATTTGATAATTGTTGAAATAAAAGCTCAAAATTGGTTCTATAAGATGGGGTCACTCACTTATAAGGTCACTCGAGACCAAACCTATTGCTATAACATTAAAAATGATGTCAAATCATTTATTGCTCTCATTACTTAATAAGTAACGTCAAGAAATTTTACAGATTTAATTTTAATGGCTATAATCCGAGTTGGTAAGAATCCAAAAAGGAGGCACCTTCATTAAAAGATTTCGTGGAGCCCTGACTCCAAAATAAGTCCTTTTAGACTTATAATACTGCTAAGGGTTCAAAAAGTGTCATTCTCGACGAATTTTTGAGACAGAGCCTTATATTGGGATCGAAACCTAGGCCTCTTAGGTACATTCCTGATAGTAATATTCAATAAAATACAGTTAGGAATTAAAATTGAAAAATAAAACTAATATTGAATTTATCAATAATTTACATCATATAACTTTATTTAAAATTCACAGAACAAAGTTCTCAATCATCAAAACAAACCCCTTTAGTAGTCAGTTGAAGTCTCTCTCAATACCTAAATTGTATCACAATATATCCAATATTCTTATTGTCACAGTACTTATTAAGAAGCTCTTATATACTCAAAAAAATATAAACCTACACCGATTCAAGTACATAGAATCATTTTTATCATCAAGCACATTGCATTTATTTGGATAGATTTTTCAAATCACAGAAGCAAAAAAAAAAAAAAGAAAAAAGAAAATTTAATTTTTTTTTCTCTTCTCGTATTTTATTTGAAATCCAACCAGTGAACTGACTGTATCACATTGTGTGTTATACGAAAGAAAATAAAATAAAGCGGAGAAGTGCTTCGGATTTTACTGTGTGTATTTTGTGCTCTGTGTGTTATTTTTTTTTTTTTATTTTCCTAAATTCGTTTGCCGACACAGTTGCACAACAGACGTTGATGTGAACGGACGACTATAGTCGGTTTGATTCACAAGTGCCGAGGCATATGAGCACTTACTTACTATTTTTTCATAATATCTACATTTTATATATTTTTTTTGCTTTACATTATAAAACCCCAGGTTGTTTGAACAAGATAAAGAAACAATTTTTTTTTATAATAAATAAAGTGTTAATCACAGAGAAATAAGAGTGTAAAAAAATATAAAATATAAAGTCATGAACAGATTTACATTGTGTGTGAAGAAATTAAAGAGGAAATAAGTGAATAATATTGTGATTCAGACAAGAAAAAATATTAGAAGGCGGTAAAAGATAAGACATAAAAAAATAATAATAAAATTATTTTAGTTAATTGGATTTATTGGAGCTAAAGCGATTCTCTAAATGACATCAAGTGAAATGAACGAAACTTAATTAAAACGACATTAAAAAAAAAATTTCAAATTTTAATTTTATTAACAAAAAAAATAAGATTTTTTCGCAAAAAATTTGTGTAATATAAAAGAATTATATATGGTTGATTCACTATCAGCTCTTGGACGTGCTATGGATTTTCAAAGTGCAATGGAGACATTCGCTGAAGCATGGGTTGCAGCTAATGTGACACAGGTGAATATTCATATATATATTTTGTGACTAATTTTAACTATGAGGCAATCGAAGCACTTGAAATTATGTGGAAAATTTTATCTATTTTGTGTGTAATTGAGCAATTTCCAAGGACATAACAAGGCATAAGAAATATGTTAAAGGTGTTCATGCCTTCCACAAAAATGTGCATTAGGCAAAAATATTATTTATTTCTACCTAGTTTACGTCCTTTTTACACCTGAAACAGGCAATTAAGGCAAAAAATACTTTTTTTTTGTTTTCTCTTTTCTTTCTATTTGGACTTCCCGAAAAAATAAAGATGGGAAGCCAAAGATCCTTGTTGAATGCTTCAAAATTTATTGCATCAACATTTTAAATGCAGATTGTGTATGTTTTTCCCAGTCGTCCTTACTTCTTTTAACAGGGGGATTAGATTATAAGGATAAGTTGATTTACGTTTTGTTGAGTTTCATTAAGTTTTATATAGGAAGGGATTCTTTCTATTGAAAAGGGACTAAAAAGGTCTCAAATTTTATTTTCTCTCTTAAGGGTTTGATGAGTTTTGATGAATGAACTACTTTTTTTGAATTAGATGAAGCTGATGAAATGTAATTGATGATTTATTGAAAAATTTAAATAAATTTTTAGTTTTGTGAAATCATTTCAATGTGAATGGAATGGATTATATGATTAATTATGCTCAATTTTATTTAGTTTTGTCAATTTTTTGGTACATCGAATGGCAAAAGTTAGCTAATTAATCCAAGAATTTGTAATCATAGAAATTGAATCATCGGAAATAGAACTTTATAATTTCATGAAATTGAAAAATGATTCATATTTAGCTTTATGTATTAGTATAGTAACTAATTAAATAAATATTGAATTCTGCTCTCTAAGCATGAGCTAATGTATGATCATATTGTTTGCAAAATGTTTAAATATTTCATACAATTTGGAATTTTAAGTATTATCAAGGCTCTGAAAATTAGTTTGCTTTACTTGCTATTAAACGTTTCTTCAGAAAAAATTGCTGATCTCTTACAAATCATAGAGTATATAGCCGAATATCACAAGTCGGGTAATCGGATCCAAACTAGTTGATGGCAAGTTAATGTCCAGTTCTAACTTATTTTTGTTCACTTGAGCAGAACTAAACCAACGTGACTCTAGAATTGTTCAAAATTTAAGCCAAATACAACACCAAGTCTAAAATACAATATACATCACATTGGTGTGCACCTGCACACATTAATATAAAATTTATAGGAACAAATTCTTCCTAATAAATTCATAATTTATTTAATTTTATATTATTCTAAATTAGAATTCCAACAATTCATCGCATTTTATCGTGAGCTGGTTGAACATTGATTTATAATCAGGCTTATACAATGAAACCTTAGAAATCCTTAATATTTATAATGATAGAACAAAAAGTCAAAGCTAAAACTAGATCACTGGTCTAATTTTAAATTGATTTGAGTTTTTATAAAATTAAATAAATTGTGGAAGTTAAAATTTTGGGTTTTTTACAATTTTTAATGAAATTTTATAGATAATATTTAAAATTTTATGAAAATTCTTAAAAAAATTCAAAAATTGTATTAAAATTTTATGAATGTTCTCACAAATTTATAAAAATTCTTACAAATTTAATAAAAATTTTTAAAAACTTTGAAAAAGGTTCTTTAAAAATATTTTAAAAATTTCACAAAAATTCTAAAAAATTCAAACATTGATTAATTTTCTGATCCATCACCATTAAAATTCCTCATAAAACTTACTTACTCATTTACTGTACCCATACTCCTATCTGGAGCCTTTCCAGCAAAAGCCTTTCCATCTGACTCTATAACTTGCTCAAAATTCCACATCCAACACTCAACTACAAAAACTGCCTCAAGTTGTAGAAAAAAATTCATAAAAACTGTTGAAATCCTTAAAACAGCAATTTTAAACACCTCAGACTGTAAGCATCTAGAAGATGACAGAAATAACCACAATTTTCCTCAATAAAAAAGTAGTCATCAGTTAACTATTAAAACACATTATCTGGCAATAATTTCTTCACAAGCAGTGCTTCCATATATATTTTTAATAAGGTAAATTACCTTATTAAAAGCTAGTCTGATTATAATTATTAAATATATTAAATTAATTTAATTACCGTATAAAGATATTAATAATAGAATAATATATGTCGCATCTTCTCAGCTGCTTGCTACTGTTGATCACTAAATCCTCACAATCATTAATAACCAATTCTCTTTTTTTATTGTTGATCAGCAGCTGAATATTGGCACTAAAAACCTTTTCATTAATTGTGAAAGAAAGTTTAACGATTTTTCGTTATCGCTTCTGCACACATAATTTCAATTTTAATTACCATTATATTTTTTATGTCCAACAAATTCTTTTACACTGATCATTTATGCAATTTTCTTTTACTTTTTATTGACTCAAAACATACTTTAAGGAAAGTTTTTTAACAATCTTTTAAAGAGGATTTGATGATCACTTGATGGATCAAGAAGAAGTGACAATTTGGATTAAATTAACAATTGAATATTTAATGCCATTTTATGCTGATATAAAAGTATTTGAATTTGAGTAATTTTTGCGATCGGATAAATAGTTTTTTGATGGCAAATCAGACCATGTGATGAATATTATTGGCAATAAAAATCGGCGATCAATGTTCAGTTCAAAATTTGATTTTTTATTATAATTGAGGGATCAAAAGGGGATTTTAATGAAATTTTTATGGAGTTTTTGATTGATTTTGGAGGTTTTTGGAGTTGGTGATCAAGCTGGATCAGCTCATGTTATTTGATGTCAAAATTCCTAATAAAAATGCCATTTTGATTAGTTTAAATTAAATAACTGCTCAAAATTGCATTAAAAATCAACAAAAATTCATCAAAATCCTGTCCAGTTCACAAACCAAAACTCAACAAATCCGAATCCAACCACACCCTCCTCCCCACATCAAAATCACTCACACATCCATACAAAAATGATAATTTAACGTCACTCAAAATGTTCATTATTTACTAGAAAATTGCATTTTATAGCTTTTATGCATTCACAATACATAAAAAAGAGATTCATACAAAAACAATTATCAGTTTTGTTTCGTGACGCGTTCTTTATGAATAGAATAATAGCTACTCAATGGATATGTGTAAAGTAATAATGGCTCTTGTAATAAATTAATTAATCGTATAATTATCATCATAAGTAATTTTTTATTTTTTTTTATTGTAGTTTTATAATGGAACTATTTGTATAGGCTTATGTCTCTTTGGTGTTTTGTTATATTTGTTTTGACATTTTTGGCGTTTACGATGAAGTTGAAGTCAAAGTCGGCTTGTAGCTTAAATGGACAAGTTGACTCGGCTGCTTATATAATCGACATATTAGCCATAACAGTTAAAATCTAGCTGTATGCAGGTCTATTTGATGTGATCATTGCTATTAGCTTATTTAAAACTTAATTTTTGACTTTTCTGGTTCTATTAGTTGTTAAAATGACTTTTGAGTTTTCTTCGAGCTTTGGTCTATTTGACTATTATTCATCGAACTATATTATTCAGATTTCAATGACTCTTGGGTCCTAGACTCTATTATAGATCCAAAACATTGAAAAATCTCAAAGAATTGACGAACTGAAGATCAGTAGCTCAATTAATACAAAATACACAACAATGATATCAATTTAAATTTACAATATTAATTTTGACACATTATATGCGTGATTTGAAGACGTTTTTGTAGATTCTTTGAGAAAATTTGTAGAGTTTTGTGAATTCTTAAACCTGAGAGTGTCTGAAATGATGCAATGACACGAACATGAGTCTCAAGAACATGAATTGACACAAGAAATGACACCTGAAAGTGAACAAAGTGAAGATTATGAGGATCATCACATTGAACCAGAGTTGGCAAGGGTTCAGACTTCAGTTGAGGCTTCATTGTGGATTTTTGGAGTTCGGACTCCCAGATCTACATCAAAACTCGAAGTCAATTTGAAATTTATATGATGTTTAGTCGATTTGAGTCGAATTTTTCATACAAGATACGATTCGACCTCGAACTTTGCTGTTCATCAAACAATCCAAATTTAATTCTAACTAGGAAATTAATAAAAATGTACATTCATCAAAAAACTTGTTCCCTACCTCAAAAAACCCAAAACAACTCAAAAATAAGAAAGAAAATTGCATTGACATTGGCATAATAGTTTCACTTCTTACTCTACTTACATATACGCGTTCTTGCATACAAGTTAAAATAATTTTACAGAATATACATGAACAACAACTAAAAAAAATTAATGTTCATGTACACATTGTGCAATTATAAAATGAGAATTTTTTTAACCCTTTTTTATATTCCGTTCCTGCAATGTATAACAAAAAAAAAATAAATATGTCATTCCCCTGTCTCGATTGAATGAACCACTATAACAGAAATTGAGCTATTACCTTCTTAAAGAGAACTGCTGTATGTCGAACGATAAAATTTGAAATAAATAAAGGAATAAAAACAACAAACATGAATATACACACACAGAATGTCACAATTTAATGTTTAAGAGATGAAGTTTATCCCTTTTTTATCCTTCATCCTTTTTTTTCTTCTTCATCGTATGTACGTCTACATATGAAGTAAGTAAATCTCTTGATCTCGAGATAGAAAAGAAAAAAAACAGAAGAGGAAGGAAAAATATTTTTACTTCTTGTCTAAATCCATTGTCGACGTCTTTTTTTCCTTTTTAGCTTAATTTTATGTAATAATTGTGCAATGCCTTCACATTGAGCCTTACAAAAATTTACTTTTTCCACAAATAATGAACTAAATTGTTGCAGATTTTTAAGCAATTATGTCCACTTATAAGGCTGATGTTTTCATCAAGCACAAAAAAACGCTTTTGGCAATTTTGAATTAGTCAAATAATTTTTTGAGCCATTAAAGTAGACAGCCATAAAACAATTACATCTTTTTTTCGTGTCAAATTCACTAAATATCTAATTTTTTTCAATTTTTGACCATTGGATGGGGTGCCTCAGGGTGACATTCGTACCTTAAAATTGAAACTGAATGCTTTGAAATTTCAAGGAATGTTTAGAATTAGAATAGAATTGGGAATGACTAAATAGGCAGAAATCGATTTGATATTAGGTAAAACATATGCAAATTTTGATTATATTTGAATGTTTAATACTAATTTGGATATGCTTGAAGGCAAGAGACCTTAGTTAATGACTGAAAATTAACAACATTTAGACACAGAATTGCATATTACTGGCTTATTTTGATTAGAAACCTGTACTTAAGACACAATACTTAGGAAACATAACGACATAATTGGTAATCAGAACAGAATTTTGAGGTTAAGAGATATATGTAGTCAAATATTCTACTGCAAGGTCACAATGTGTGATTGAGGTTGTAGGCAACAGTGAAAAGGCTATGTTCTAGATCTAGAGACATTGGTTCGATTCTATTAAGTAAGATTGTTCTTGCAAGCATCAATGGAGAACTTGATATGACTGAATAAAGTCTTAAATTGCTTACGACATGGGTTGGTAATCCCTGGATCAAAAAGAACATATGGGATAGATTCCGAGAATGCAGAAGTTTTAATCCCGACATTGGAAATTCAAAAAAGATATCAGAATTTCTCAGACAAATTAGAAACAAATTTAAATTATCACTCAAAATGCCAAGCACCACAACATCCTCCTCAATAAGACTCAATCACCCATCCATCATCTACGCAACCCACCGATAATCAAGAAGAAGTCAAAAAAAAAAAAATCATTCCCTGATTACTAAAACCGATTTTATAGAGTGCTCAAAATGATGTGTATAAAACAGCAATAGTATCAGTAACAGTAGCAAAGCAATACGATTTTATTTTTCCATAACATAAAAAAAATATAAAGACGAGATGAAAATGAGAATGAATGAAATAAGTCTACATACAGACGATTCACATAAACGCTATAGCGAATATCGTTGTATTATCAATCAAGTTAATCCTTAATCTGGGGATTATGGATTTATATATTACATTTTATTCCATCTCCACTCACACCATCATCGCTATAGAGTCTGCTTTCGGATATATACGGGATATGCGAAGCTCTGCTATTCTAGAAATCCAACAATCCATTTCTGGTTGTATTTTGTTGTTGTTGTTACTTGCTATATTATAGCGTTACGTTAAGCCAGAGAGAGAGTAGTAGCATTTTCATGTGGAATTTATTTCCCTTCTCGCAATAAATCTATGGATATAGAAATGAATGTTAATGTACAATTTTACGTAAAAACCAAACCAACAGATAGATCTTAATGCTATAAGCCATAAGCGTGTGTATAAAAGCAGGGCTGATGGGTGTATATGGATGTGCGTGTGTATTGTTATTCTTATTACCCGAGAGTGAAATGGGAAACAACAATTATTTTTTTTTTTTTTTGTTACTACCACACAGCCATTCACAGACATATAATCTTTTAACGGATTAGGGATAATCTGATCTGATTTTAATTAAAATAATGATTTTTTTTTTCTTTCTTCCTCTCTCACTGTCTGTTTATGCTTCCTCTGTTCGTCATTGATGTGTTTAAGTTTTTCCCCCTCAATCTCTCAATTTATTTCTCTCACTCTCACAGTCAATGTATGTTTATATTCATTCTGGCATGTAATGCCTTTTTGCATGGATTACGAGACAAAAAAAAAATTTTTTAGCAGCGATGACGACAACAACGATGATGATGTGAATGGTGGATTTGGATAGCAGATTGAGTAAATTGGTGCTGAATTGAGTCATAGAGAGAAACAAACATTTGAATGTGCCATGTACACACATAATTTAGACGCGCATATACACATAATAACATTAAACAGATGGAAGGGAAATGGAAGAGAAGATGAGAAAGAAACGATAATCCTAAATGAAATAATCCCCATATATAGAGTGATATTGAATTTCCGAGAGACGCTTTTTTTATATATATATGTATAGTCTAAGGTGCGTAGCTGCCTTTCGTATCTTATGCTCTTAATCTTTGTATAACTTTGATCCCATTCATCCCGTATAAATCCATCTCATGTATCACATCAAATTTATCCATCACTTTGAGTGGGGACTGTTCGTAAGTGACGTCAATTGGAATTTGGATTCTTGACTTCTTTACCTTAATTTCGAGTAATTTCTTCATAGTAGAAGGGCTCATAAATCCTCAAAAAATCAGACATCATTTACCAACATCCCCACCATCACTTAATGGATTTTTTAGCACATTTTCATAGTCAGATGATCTTGCATCATTATTGATTTGTCTGCTTGAGTGGGTGACTAATTAATTTTGCTTTTATGCTGAATAACACATATTACCAGTAATTCTAGATAATACACAATAATGCATTGAGATAATACTCAATTGACACTCAAATTGTTTGCAACAATAAGCAAGAACAATTGCATTGTCAATTAATATGCTGAATATTTTTTAAAAGATTAAAAAGATTCGATAAAATACTCAACTGGAACGGATTAGAGATTATTTTTTTAAAAAACACAAATTGGAGATTATTTAACATTCTAGACTGAAAAAAGGCAGATTTGGAGATTATATAAAGCATGAATATTTTGAAGCAGATTATGAGATTAGCGAATGTAGACCTTGATTTTGTTGGTTTAGAGCATTGTCGTGCAAGCAATTTTTGAGGGTTAGCTGAGGCTGAATTTGATTTTTTAGAATTTTTTGGGCTTTTGTTCAAGCATACTTCATGCATTTTTGAGGTTCTTGAACCGAATTTTCACTCTATCTCAATACATTCTCTTCATATTCACTATAAGCATTTTCCCGCCATACTCAACATACCCAAAAATTTCTAATTCCTCAAAAACTTTCCTTTTGACATTTTCTCTCCACTAATCATCCATCTCCTAGCTTTAACATACAAATATTTACACGAAAAATACAGAAACATTAAGTATATGTATCCATCCATCTATCCAGATATATAAACTGAAGCAATCGCTAAATCCCCTTTAATTCATTCATTTAGAATTTTATATAGAGACGACGAGATACTTAAATTCATCTTATCTCATCTGAGCTTCATCCCATACCTTTCCATTGCCACCCCAAAAAAATATTTTTTATTTTCTTCTGTTCGTTCAGCCGTCGCCGTTTGTCGAACTATACATCACATTCATTAATGTCGAAAAAGGAACAAAAAAACAAAATAAAGACGAAGAAGAAGACAAAACAGCTTCTGCTGTTGCTGCTACTGCTCGGTGTGTGTTTTTTTTTTTCTTTTCTCTCTTGTCTTGTTTCATAAAGTGGGGATGAGACGGCAAAGAAGAGTAAAAAAGATTAAGCGCAAAGCTACAAATTAATATTTTGAACTCGCTCTTAATCCTTTTTACATTCTTGAAGAGTTTTTGCTACAGGATTTCACTTTCTCTCACTTTAGCAGCAGTGGAGGAGATGAGATGAGGAGGAAGAAATTTTTTTTGAAGAAAACTTGAAATCTCATCGTCGTCGTCGACAGCATATCAGGGCAACAACAAGCAATTTAATATTAATTTGTATTATATTCTCGAAAATCTGGAAAATAAATATAATCTGGAAGGATTTAAAGAACACTCGAAACATGTAGATATAAAATTTTTTTGGAGTTTTGTTTAGTTATGACGTTTAATATTGAGGTGGGATGGGGAGGGGGGATGAGGTCAAGGGGGTACACAATTAGGACGTATTAATGTAGCAAAGGATTGATGGGAATAGAGCCAATATTTTGTTATCTTAGAGTGTTTTATGGTCATTAAAGGATTTGATGATTCATCCACAGCAATTACGTCCTGGATTCGGTCAAAAATACGTCCGAAATTCGGCCCAGTTCCATGAGTAACATTCGATTGTTAATCTATTGCACTTTTATATCTAAAGAGTCCCTACAGATTTAATTAGGACTCGAATTCCTTCCTTTCGAGACTTTTCATTCAGTTGCGTTGTCAAACTGCTTAAAAGCTTCTATTAGGATTCGAACCATTGTTCTCGAAGACAATATTGCAATTAGGCATGAAAGACCTAAGCAACTAAACCTTCAAGCCACCTAGCCTCTTCAGTCCACTGAAACCTATGCATACATAAAGCACAAATTCAAAACATTAAGGATCACATCCAAATAAATCAAAATTTCCATATCCACACCATTTGAGAACAACTCCTTGGATGAAAAGTTCATTCCTTACAGTTATTATTATTATTGTTGGTATTTCTTTTCGCCTTAATATAAAGGAACACATAATACTTTCGTATATAGCTTATAGCTTATTGAAGAATGTAACGAACGAGTTGGAATAAAAAAAAAATGAGAAATAAACGAAAAGAGTAAGAAATAAAAAAAAAAAAATTAATACAGATTTTAGCGAATTAAGTTTAAGACAAAATACTAATTTTTCAGCCTTAACTTAGCGCAACGAAGCCCCTCACATTCGCTGTCTGTCTGTGTGTGAAATTTATAATCCGAAATGTGATTTTCTTCTTTTAACATCGGAATGGCATTATGAATACATTATTTTGCTACCCATATACATGCTATAGCAAACACACATTCTAAGACATAGTCAAAGTGTCTATAATAAGATTAATTTATTTATAAATCGAAAATATATGTGATTTTTGCCACCGCACTTTACCGTAATCTAGTTTTCCAGTCTGTGTTGTAATATTATTTTTTATGGGAAATATTTGTGGAAGGTAAAAATGTGAAGAATTTGAAAAAACAAATAATAAAATTTCTTGTATCTTCTAGGCACTAAATAAGTGGTGTCTAATGAAAGATACGAATTTTTTGGTGAAAGAGGTTATAAAGAAAATTAAGTGAAACAGATAAGTCGGATTAAATCTTTACCTTTTCTGTCTTTTGTTTAAAGAGATATAAAAGAGATTGTTAATTGAAGAAAAAAAAATAATATTAGTTAAGCGATTTAAGATTTTTGTTAGCTGTTTAAAGAAATAGACTGGAGAGAATTTTATAGATGAGCAAAAAAAAAATTATTTCTTTTTTTGTTGTTTTAACTTTTGTTGATTTTGTAGATTTGTGGCTAGAAAATATGCCCAGTTAAGAGAACAATGTGATTGTATGCTGTTATAGTTAGGGAGTTAGGTAGGGTTAGGGGGTTAGGGAGCTTGATAAAGGTTTTTGCAAGGCTCATAGTCGAGATAACTTCAACTTAGTTGAGTTCAAGGTCGACTTGAAGCCAAATCGACTTTACTTTACAGAATCCGTGTTGACTTCGAGCTCTGCTTCAAATTTTAGATTTTATAAGCAACAAGTCTGTGCTTTTTGGCTAAAAGATTATATATAATAAGAATAACAACCTATTTTTAGGTAGGGTAATCTAAAGTGAGTACCAGGCTCCCTTCTGTCAATCACCAAAACCTAGAGCAACACTGCCTTACCCTACAGCCTTTTTATAAGCGTTCCTTTTCCGCCCTCGCATCCCACTGCTCCCCTGACAACTCCTAAACCACATGGTAGCTATAGTAGTGACATCCTACACTACAAATCCAAAATTTCCATAGTTTCATCATAAAAATCCCTCTAATATTCAACATTTCGCCTCAACTGATTGACATATATCACCATAGTAATTCTAGACATCTTAAACTTTAAGTCATAATCTCATAAAAATATTTCGTTCTTCATCTTTCATTATAAAGAGATTAAAAAGTTTTTTTTTTATTCATCATAAAGCTTATTTAAATTTTTTTTTCTCGCAAAAATCACTAATCAGTCGTTAATTAGCTGGGATGAATCAGAAAATTCCATCCATAAGAAAGACGTTGCGAAAATTTTTCAATCCTCAATATCGTTCACTTGATGCTTAATTCCAAGAGAGAGAAATACTCAAAGGTTAAGCTGCTTCAATTCGATTCGTAATTCTCGAAGTAGAAATAAGATAAAGGAACAAAAAAAATTTTTTTTCTTTAAATAGAGGAGAAAAGACATAAAATTATTACAAAGATCCGGTGAATAAGCGCTATTAAAATCATTTCGTGCATTGTATGCTTGTGTATTAGTTAAGTCGCTAATGAAATATATAAATTAATTATTTAAATCCGATTGGATTATTTTAATTTATTGTATGATTAATACCACGTGAGATTACTGAAAGAAGTCGTTTTACTGAAAAAAAAATCACTTCTTTCCTTCTTTCTCGCTTCTTCTTCATTCCTTCGTCTTTTCTTCTCTCCGTTTCTGCATTGAAAGAGATCATGGTCTCTAATCACATCACTCGTATACAATGCGATCATCTTCTACATTCATTTCACTTACCGTGTCTACTGTCTTTTAGTCATTTGTATCAATTCTTGTTCCTTGTAGATTCTTTTGATGTCATTTGATACTTCTGTGTGGTTTTTTACTAATGGCTGTAGTAATGAATAAAGTAGAGGGAATGTTTGGGTATTGTAATGGCTCATCAATTGTCTGTACCTTTGTCATTTGAGGGGCCTATCCAAAACAGCACAATTTGCTTGCTAGGGAGCCGCTAAGTTGCCGTATTAACGGTACGACGCGATTTTGACTTGACGGCACCATGACAGGGAATTTCAGACTAATTTAGGAATCCGACAACTAGACAAGATTGTCCTGTAATTGATTCCATTGTAGAAAGACGCAATAATCCCTAAACTTAAAGAACAAAACACTAAAAACTCAAAAAACTTGAAAAAAATTCAGTCACAACCCATTCACACGTGGAAGTTCACACTATCATCCTATAATTTGATCACATTCGCATTCTTTATCACATATTTTATGATTTTAATGTCGTTGATGATGACTGGCTTCTATTTACTTACTTACTTACTCACTTACTTACGTACTTACTTATTTAGAGCTGAATGACTACTCTAAGTGCATCTCTTGCCTTCTTTATCTTAATATTTTTATTTTCTTCTCTTTTACGGAATAAAAATGATGCGAAGTAGGATAAATAATTGCATATTATTAAAATGTGATTAAGACTAAAATCCCTCGGCATCTGTAGCCAACTTTGTTGCTTATTTTTCATTATTCTTAATGAAATCTCATAAGAAATCAAAGATGCTTACGATGAGCATTGTGTAAATGCGAAATAAAGCAAAAGAATGAACGAAAAAAATTCTCTTGACGGATATCTCTCGAAAGACATGCGACTTAAAGAATTAGCAATCTTAAAAAAATACTCCCGACAATTCATTCTTGACTCTTTTTTTTTGAACGAAATAATACACATCTATATAATTTAACAAGTGTGAAAATTAAATCTCTTTCGCGGATAATATAAAGTTTTTTACTTCTCGTCATGAAAATATATTCAAACATGAACAAGTTTAATGAGTTTTGATGAAAAATCAATGAAACTTTAAGCGGCTATTCCAACTAACTGTTGAATATTGAAGAGGGGTTGTGAGCATTTAATGTGATGTTGGAGTTGAATTAAGGATGTAAGGTGACTTAAATATGCAAATTGTTTTAGAATTGAGCTTAGGGCCTACTATATCCTAACAAGTAAAGAACATGCTCTAGAGAGCTCATTCAACTTAAATATACTTGACGTGAATGCTCATAAGAGTTGGTATCACTAGAATACTCACTAGGGTGTACCATAGCTTGAGGTCGACTAGAATTTTGTTTGAAAAAGTCGACTCAAGTCGATATTTAAAATATGAATCGATATCAAGCTCTGGATGGTTGTATCTGGAAGAACGAAGGCAAATGGTTTCGAACAGACTATAACCGGCTTAAGTAATTAATTTTGTAATCGGTTAAAGCTAACTTTAGCTGATCTTAGCCAACTATAGTCAGCTCAGCTCGGCTTCGCGCTCTGGTTGTATCTTAACTATGGCTAGATTATACTTTAAGATAAACCAAAGTCCGTCTAATTAGCTGGGCCGTATGCAACTCTAACTTAACTCTCTAACACTTAGCCGCTTCCTAAAGGTTCATTTAAGAGAGTATGCTCATTGTTTGTTAGCAAATTGAACCCTAAATACCCCAAAAGCAATCCTCACCTAACACTAACTCGCCCCCTCTAAACAAAATATTTTAAAAATTATTATTTCATTTTTTTACATGAATAATATAAATTATAAATAAACATCTCACACTCAATTGTGAGTGAAATGATCTTTCCTCTCATTTTTTTAATTTACAATTTTTTTTTTAATCTGTTGACATCGAAAAATATTTTTTTTTTTCTTCTTTTTTACTATGTGCGGAGATGATATTAGTTATGTGTTAGCTGTAAATAAGGCTGAAAATATAAGCTTTAGACTTAATTATATGCCGAAAATAAAAGGCGACCAGCTATTTCAATTGTAAATCAAAGACTCTTTACTTTATTAATTATTTCAATTACATTCGAAACGAAGCGAGCGTGAGAGTGAGCGAGTTGGTAGACTGAGAGAATTGACGATATTTAATCCCTCCCCTCCTAGTTTGA
This sequence comes from Chironomus tepperi, assembly GCF_022539635.2. NCBI lineage: Eukaryota > Metazoa > Arthropoda > Insecta > Diptera > Chironomidae > Chironomus > Chironomus tepperi. The sequence goes on from NW_027226403.1 coordinate 23,435, forward strand.
ACCATGTCCTCATGGTTTGCATCTTTATGGGTTGGTTGATGCTATTGCTTTCTCATATACGACTTTTTTCAGCTTCTTCTTGTAGGCATTAAAACCTTTTAGCAGTAAGTCCAGAATTCTTAATATGATCAATATGATTAATGCTATCAGAATCTCGTTTGAAGAGACCGGGAGAATTTCTCTGTTTATATAGTTATTATTTGTAAGTTGGGATGACATATTTTCCGTTGTAGCGGTGTCACCTTTATTATTCAATCCCAGATTCATCTTATAGAATTTTTGAAAATGATGTGTTGGAGGCTCAAGTTCTGGTGGTTTCATCTACTGTGGAGTGAAGACTGTGTTCGTTTTGTTCTCTTACTCGCTTTATATGTTAAAATTTTGAGGAAGTGTTTACTTCATATGATACGTAAATATTTTCTTTATCAATTTATAAAATAGTACAATTGAAATTTGCTTATTTTGTGTTGATATAATAAGAAAAGAAACAAAATCAAGAAAAATTTAAAAATATTAAAATTGTGACAGAATGTTTTTTTTTTTTTTTTTTTATAATGCTTATGAAATGATGACAAAGTGTCATTTTTGAATTATTTAACTTGATTACTACTTTTTGCAAAAGAAAAGGAAAGATAGAAAAAAAAAACAATTTGGATATAAAAAATTACTTTAAGATTCTTTTAATATTAGTTTTATGGATTTTTCTGTCTTTTTGATCAATGAAGGTGTTTTGGTTATCGGTTTTTACTAAGATTGGTCGGAATTTGTTTTCCGTCTTCTTCTTAATACCAGGAACCTTCTCAAAAACAACTTCATTTTCCGATAATTTAGGTGGACAGTCACCTCTGTTTATTGCATTCTTCTTGCTTTCTTGTAATTTTAGAATTATGTCGTCATAAAATTTGTTTTTAGCAAGAAGAATGTTTTCAATATTTTGGTCTCGTCCGTCTGTTATAGCCAGAAAAATTTTTTTAGGGGTCGTTTTTGTGACACTATGTATGGTGTCATTATACATAGCCGTAGAGATATAGAATATCTCTTTTTGCGTGAGATCTTTATATTTATCTCTAATACATCTAAAAATTTCACTGATTGTCGAGTGAAATCTTTCGACGATTCCGTTGGCTTTACTGAAATTTGAGGGAGTGTAATGGGTTTTTATGCCAAGTTCCTCTAAAAATCCTCGAATTTCTGCTGACTTAAGAGCCGGCTCGTTATCAGAGACGATTTCGGAAGGAATACCGTATCTAGTAAAGAGCTTGACTAAAGCGTTCTTTACGTCAGCGATTGTACGCGATTGTATGTGGATAAGTATACCAAATTTGGAAAACTTATCAACAGCCGAAAGAAAGTTATCGGACTTCGAGATAAAAATATCGATATGAAGGATGTGTAAGGGATATTTCGGATCGGGGGTACTTGAGGTTTGGATATTATAAGGTTTCCGGTCATACTTTTGTGTATTGCAAGTCTTACACAGTGAAATGAACTTTTGAACTTTCTTTCTAAGTGCTGGTATGTGAAACTTAGAAGAAATCTCTGCGACATTTTCCAAAATTCCGCGATGTTTCAAATTATGCGTAGAAGCGATAATTTGCTCTTGATCGTCCAATTTTGTGACGTCAATCAACATCTTTTGGGATATTTTAACTTTTATTTTACTATTCGAAAAATATTTCTTGTAAGTTTCTTGTATCATACCGAGAAGTTCGGTTTTTGCAAAAATACAGTTACTATGCCTGTAGTGAAGAGATTTTTCCAAAATTTCTTTAAAAATTTTGATTGAAAAAAATTTTCTGCGAAAAGTATGTCTGAAAATTTTTGGAGAAATTTCTTCGGAGATGTCAGAGTCTGAGTCGGATTTTTCTAAAATAATTTGGTTTGAAAATTGATTTACTGGTGCTTCAGTCATGGGTATAAAATGAGAGTCGTCTTCATCACCGGAGTGAATCGTCATTATGTCGTCATCTGCATGATTTAACATGGAAAAGTTTTGTGATATGTCACCAGTATTTCTAAGTCTTGAGAGAGCGTCAGCGACTACATTTTCTCGGCCCTCTTTGTAACGAATTTCGTACTGAAATTCTTCGAGTTTTAACCGCCATCTAACAAGGCGAGAACTCGCGTCCTTTACGTTAAATACGTAAGTAAGAGGTTTATGATCTGTATAGAGAACAAATTTATTGCCATATAAATATGGACGAAAATATTTGCAAGCCCAGACGATGGCGAGCAATTCCTTCTCAATTGTACTGTAATTTTCCTCAGACTTGTTGAGGGTACGGCTTGCGAAAGCCACGGGTCTCTCCTGATTAGGTGGACCCTGTGAAATGAAAGCGCCAATTGCTGAATTGCTGGCATCACAAGTCAGCACGAAAGGCTTTGAAAAATCTGGGTACACCAAAATTGTCGAGTCTGTCAAACAGTCTCGAAGTTTTTCGAAGGCTTTTATATAGTCTTCAGATAAGATGATTTGGGCACCTTTACGAAGGGAGTTTGTAAGGGGTTTAGCAATTTTTGCGAAATTTGGGATGAAACGTCGATAAAAACTAACGGTTCCCAGAAATTGTCTAATTTCTGACTCAGTTTTAGGGATTGGCCAATTTTTTACGGCACTAATCTTGTCGGGATTCGGTTTGACACCCTCGCTAGTCACGAGATGTCCTAAGAATTTTGCTTCCTTACACAGGAATTTACATTTGTCTAGTCTGACTTTTAAGTTATAGTCAGAGAATCTTTGAAGAATTTTCTCAAGAATTACCATATGTTCTTGGAGAGAGGTTGAAAAAACGATTACGTCATCCATATAAACGAGACAATTTTTGCCAATTAAATCTTTAAGGACCAAGTCCATGATGCGGCAAAATGAAGATGGAGCGTTTTTTAAGCCAAAAGGCATTCGTAAAAATTCGAAATGACCATTTTCTACGGTAAATGCGGTTTTTTCTCGATCGCTTTCAATAATTTCTATTTGATGGAAACCAGAGAAAAGATCTAAAGTCGAGAAATAGTTTGAGCGGCCTAACTTGTCTAAAATATCCGTGATATTTGGGATCGGATATTTGTCATCGACTGTTTTCTGATTCAGGCGTCGGAAATCGACGACCATTCTCCATTTAGGATTATCAGGGGAATCAGACTTTTTTGGAACTAGGAAAACTGGGGATTGATATGGAGAATTTGATGGTTGGATGATGTTTCTACGTAGAAGATCATCCACCTGTTTTTTCAATTCTTTCTTATGCACCTCAGGGCATCTGAAAGATTTTGTGTAGACGGGGACGTCGTCAATGGTGCGGATAGAATGCTTCAAGGCACTCGTAAAGGTAAGAACGTCATCGTCATTGTAAAAACAATTTTTATGGTTTAGGATTACTGTCCGTAAACTTTTTATTTCTTCAGCATTTAAGTTTTCATAATTAATTTGCGATAAAATATCACATTTCTTGGGTTGAACGGAAATTGCTTGTGGAGTCAGCGAATTTATTTCAGTGGAATTGTTTTGGAAATTATTTGCTATTGAAGTATTTTTGTTAAGTTTCGAGTTTGAATTTGTGTCAACGTTATTTTCAGTAGAAATATGAATAACAGGAAATGCTTGTGAAGCGTTTTTATTTTGAATACGTGGAACGTTGTTGAAACTCTTGTGCTGACGTGCATGTGCATTTTTATTTAGGACACCTGAGAAGTTTTGATTTTGCAAGCTTGTGTCGCTGGATATAGTGACTTTTGCATTTTCATGACCGATTGGACTTTGTGTGGAAAAATAGCGATGTTGCTGATTTGTGTTACTTTTGAATTCACAAATTTCATTGTTGGACATAGGAATTTTTCTTTTCATCTGAATGGAAAAATCTCCAAGTATTAAAATGTTGGGAACTGTGAGGATTTTTGCGTGCAAAATCTGAAGAGTTTCATATCCTATGAGGATATCGAAAAAGTCACTGAAGTTATGTATGAAAAATGGGAAAATCTTTGATGATTTTAATTTGGGAAACGGATTAAATCTAGCAAATTTGTCGATATGCACGATTCCAAGCATAGAGGCAATTTTGAATTTTCTTGGTAACTGATGTGCTTGTCGGACATGTTTGGGATTAATGTAGTTTTTGTTGCTGCCGGTATCGATTAGCGCAAAAAGTACGCCAGAGGTGGAATTAAGGGTGATGTAAGGAACACAATTTAAGTCCCTTGATCTTCTTCCAGACCCAACTGAAAATTTAGGTCATCGATAACCGTGTCGTCTTCTTCAGCCTCGTAATCGGGCTGGAAATCTTCTTCCTCAGCGCATTCGGCATTATTCATGTGGGAACGGTATGAAATGCCACTCATCGGCTGCATAGACCTACGAGAGCGCATTGAAATATCCTCATCAATGTTCTGATTGCGAGGATTCATGGCGTTTCCGGCATTATTTCCAGGGTTTGGTCTCTGATTTATTGGATTGGGATTTCTGTTTTGCCACGAAAAATTTTGGGGCTGATTTTGTTGAAAATTTTGTTGTGGGGCTCGTTGAAAATTTTGTTGTGGATTTTGGAATGAGCGGTTTTGAAGTGGTTGAGACTTTTGATTATTATTTCTTTGGATTTTGGGGAAATTTTGATAATTTCCTATCTGAAAATTTCTACTCATGCGGGCTCTTTCTCTTTGACGGTCTTGTGCCTCGCTTTGAGCAAGTGCGGCTCTATATGCTTCAAGCATGTCAGTGGGCTTTTGTGTACGCACTAATTCGGGTAAATTTCCTCTCAAGCCGTCGACGAAACCCGTAACGACAAGTGGAGTCATAACTCGCATGATTGCCGGTACGTGACCATCGTTCTCTGGGTCAAGACTCAATTTTTGGGAGATCTGTGCAACTAGCTCACTTGTCTCTTGATAATATTCATCCAGAGATTTGTTTGCTTGGGAAAGGTAGGGGATTTTTTGAGTAATCGTGGCGATATCGCGCTTATCACCGAAATTTTCGATTAAAACTCGTTTAATCGCGGGCCAATCTACAGCATTGTGTGTAACAAGAGCTTTATCGGCGTCACCTATAATTTTATTTCGAATGACCTGTCCCCAAAGACGGTAAATTGGAAGATGGGCAATCTGTTGGTAGGTTTCCATGACGGATTCCACCGTGCTGATCCAAGTAAACAAGGATGTTTTATCACCTGCATACTTCTCGATTTGCTTGATTGGATCAGGGATTTTGGTATTATTAATCGCCGCTGCGACTAAAGCATCTTCATTTGGGACCACTAGGGGGTCGATCTGATTATCAACATGGGCCATATTTTGAATATTAGGGCGACGAATGGGACGGCGGGGTGAAAATCTTTCAGCGTATGGATTAATTTTGAGAATTGAGATTTAGAACACTTGTATTATTTTTTATATGAGATCGCGAATGCACAGAATAACACACGCGTAAAATAAATAAAAGGCTATACTTACCCAGCAATTTGGGTGCTGCGCTCTAATCTATTCTTCTGTTAAGGATTTGTTGCTTATTTTTGGGTGCGACTATCTTGTCGAATGAAACTTAGTATTGATGAAAAAGAAATGTTTTTCTTTATTTTTGCTTAGAAATTTCAATAATTTCTGTTTAAATTATATATATTTTTTGCTTTAATATTTTCTTTACAGCGTAATTTTTTGCTGATTTTTTTATATCACTTTGGATTTTTTTATATCACTTTGGATTTTTTTATATCACTTTGGATTATTTTATATCACTTTGGATTTTTTTGCAAATAATTATGTTTTCACTATTTCACTAACTTAATTTCTAACTAATAAATATGAGCTTTATTAGGTTCTTTGAGACTTTTACGCGAATGATTTATATTAACTAAACCACGGTAGTTTAACTTAACCGGTAAAAGACACTACTCTGAAAACTGCGCCAGTTATGTGTTAGCTGTAAATAAGGCTGAAAATATAAGCTTTAGACTTAATTATATGCCGAAAATAAAAGGCGACCAGCTATTTCAATTGTAAATCAAAGACTCTTTACTTTATTAATTATTTCAATTACATTCGAAACGAAGCGAGCGTGAGAGTGAGCGAGTTGGTAGACTGAGAGAATTGACGATATTTAATCTATTAATTTCATCTGTGGGATTTCATATGAAAAGTTTTTTAATCCTCACACGGCACAAACAAATAATCATTTCTTTTTTTTTTCTTCTCTATGATTCTACAAAACAGTTTATTTTATTATTTTTTGAGAGAAATTAGCTTAGGTGGGAAATTGTTGGGATTGCTTTATGGGTGTGGATGGGAATAGAGCGCATTTTATGGGTTGAGGTTAAGTTGTTGTGTAGCTGAAATTTAAGTTTTTAGCTCTAATGGTCAGTTACTAGTTTGTCGGATGTACTAATGACATATAATCTAATATCCCAAAAGTATTCTAGGTAAATGACTAGGATACACCTGTAAAACTGATATCAGGAGCGAAAATCAGTTAAGAACGTCGTTAGATGACTAAAAAGTCTTGCATTATTGAGCATATAGTCACTAGGAGTAAGGTAAACCTACCAAGAGTGAACCTCCCTTATTAGGCATAATTAGTAAATTAAAATAGCGGATAACATAATTTGAACCACCAACTCAAGGTTTCGGAACCGATCAGTTCCGCAATTTTGTATCCATCCTTCTTTTTCCATACCAAACTTTCAATCTATCTCACTTAAACAGCAGCCGATAACACCTGCAATCCACTACTTACCACAACAATCTTTCAACTTCTGTTCGGCACATTCCAACATGACTCAAACCTCCGCTAACCCAATTGACTTTCAAAAAAACTAAAATAAAAAAAAAATCCACTTTATAAAGAGCCCTGTCAAAAAAAAATGAGAAATAAGCATAAAGCGATTTAGGAAAACCCGCTCAAAAAAATTCACAAAGATGATACAAAAAATGGTGTGTGTATGCGAGTCAGTGAGTGAGATGAGTAGAGTCAAACGAAGAAAACAAAAAAAAAAGTCGGACTTGAAGAATTAATAAATATTTATTACATTATGACACTGTTGTAGATCCTCCATCCAATCATCTTAATATCTTTTTGCCATTTCACTCCATCTCACTTACTCACTTATTCTTGATCTGTAGACTTGATTGCCTTAACGCCTTAAGCCCATCAAATTCGATATATTTCGTTATGGGTGTTTAACTCTCCAATATGTATGGTATATACCTCGATATGGAATTAATTTCAGCTTCTTTCTTTCTTTAATGAAAAATCTTCAAATGACTTTTCTTTCTCACTCACTTACTTTTTTTTGCAGCTCAGTATTATTGCTTCTGCTGCTCAAAAAAAAAAAAGTTAATTCCTCACGATAAAATTTATTACACTTATCACGATTTTTTTTTTTTGCGTTTATTTTTATAGCAGAAGAAATGAAATATAAAAAAAAAATCGCCGCTAATCCATGATATATGAAACAGAAAATTCGGCCTGTTACGTGTTAACATTTATATAGTCAATTAATAAAATCTTGGCACATGGGATTAGCCTCAAATGTATGTATATACACAACAACGCAGGCTGAAATGAAGGAATGAAATAAAATAATATTTGTTGAGTATTAATTCGCGATATTTTACGTTTTGTTTGCTATAGAAAGACGGTATCGCTTGTGTATGATTTTTTGAGGAATTAAATTCTTAATTTTTTTATAGTTAATCCATCAAAAATGTATATTTCAACTACCACGACGAAAAAAAAGAAAATTAATCTTAAGAATTGCTAAATATGGGCAGGGCAGGTGAGGAATTCGAATGAGAGGATTAATTTTTTTTATAAATTCAGGTGATTCGAATATTTGTCCTAGGGTATGAAGATTAGTGGATCGTGAATTAATGCTTTTAAGAATGATTCATGTTGGTTGATGTCTGGGGGATTATTTGGATTAATTTTATGAGTTTTAACGGCTGAATTAGCTTTAAAATTGGTAATGTGACTCTGGCTGATGACATTGGATGTCCATAATGTGGATTTTTGGTTGATAAATCAGGAGAAATTCTTAAATTTTGGTCAGTATGGATTTCAGGCTCATTTCTAGCTTCTAAAGCCTAAATAACCCAAAAACGATCTTATCCCACACCCTAACATTCTAATCCCACATCATCATCACCAACCCTATCCAAATCAAATCATTAATTCTCTAGAAATGTCTTATGAATCACAAAATGCCAATCTAATAACCTGTTCATCCTGTCACCTCGTGTTATAATAACCAACGAGACTTTGTATCCTTCCAATCTCCTCTTTTAAGTCAAAATTAAGCAACCTCAAAATCAAGCATAATTAATTCCATTTGTAGGCGGTAAAAAACAGCGTAAAAATTCCCTCAAATACAATAATACTAATAGTAATTATCGCATTGAACTTAATGCGGTGATGTCGCAAAATAGCGGTATTATTAAATGATCGATTGATTTACGATTTCGATTTCAACTTTTTTTTTTTCTATTTATTTGGATTAAGACTTTTAAAGCTTGAAATAAATTGGGTGAGCGCAAGGTTCACAAAGTAATTAATGCCTTTAATCACTTTGTTGAGGTTTATTGAATTTTTTTTGAAGGTATCGGTTTGTTTTGGATAAGAATTCAACGTGATTTGAGGTTGGTGATTGTGGTTGATAAGCAATTTTTGAGGGATTTAATGATTTGGGAATGAGGAGGCAATTTTTTGGGTGGTCAAAGTTTGGTGTTGTGAGGTAATAATGGGTTAGTGGGGTTTGTGGATGTGGGGGCTCGATTCGATTGATACCCAATAATTTGTCAGTCAATTCTAACAAACAATATCACAAAATGAGCTTGCTTAAAGTCTGAGCTCAATATGATTGAGCATACTCAACTTTATGAGCATATTGATGTTCTCTAGAGCCAAAAATGACTTGATCACCAATTCCCCAATTACTCCTTGACTTTAGTTACTACCTCACCAAAATCCAATTCCCATCAACCCAATTACTTCATCCACAAAACTTTCCAAGCAAAATTTCACTCATTAAAATGCACCCGACTGGATTTTCCCCCAGTAGCATATCAAAAGCCATTCCAATTTTATCGTAAAAGAATTCCATCAAAAATTATAAAATTTATCGCCTTAAAAAAGTAAAAAAAAAAATGTTCAACTTCTTTTTAGATCAACAAATTAAAATCCAATAAATCATAAATCATTTATACTCTTTTTCCTAATAATCTGATTGATAGATATTTTTATCATAGTCGTGTGATTTCATTACTTTGGAATTTCCAGCTAGTTGACTCAAAAAAAAAAAAAGAATTCTTTTACATTTAGGGAGGGTAAATAAAAATGTGATAAGACATAATGGCTCATCCGATACTACACATGTGTCCCCAAACAGTCTACAACATTGTGAATCATATCTAAGGTATAAAATTGTGATTGAAACTCTAGAAATAATAAATATTTATACAAAGAAGTCGATAAAGAAATATAAAAACAAGTTTTGGATGTGCCATCAGAAAGTCATTTTGTGAAATGATAATCAAATTAATGTTTACATTTCAACAGCTATGCCTGCCATACAATAAACACATTACGCATGCAATTTTGTAATTTTTCATTATATGTATATTTGCCAATTCTAGAATTCAATGGTTTAATTAAATATGTGTATAGCTGTTCTGTGCCTCACAATATCTTCTTGTTCATTCTCTTTTCGTCTGCTATTCTTACAGCTCTTTTTCTATTTGAACAGTGTGCAAATGACCACCATCATTTTGCTTCCTTAAATGGCTCAATTGCACAGATAACTATCATAATAGTATGTAAGCATACTCACTCATGTTGTGTGTATTTTTTGAGTTTTTTTTTTTTTCGCTTACCTTTTTGTACGTTTTTCGAGTTCTCTTTTTCCGCTTGCTCGCTTGCTGTTCACTTCAAGTGGTGACAATTAAATTTAGACACAAGGACTTGATACTCTTTTGTCATAGCGAAGAGTTAAGCTTAGGAAAGGGAAATGATGGGAATTTAGAAAATTGGCTTAATGAATGCTTTGGATTGATAGTTAGTTACTTGATAGTTACTTACTGGAAGCATGCTCTGATGATGAGACTAGGTATCCACAATATGATGTCTATTTGACTCTATTGCAGGCGTTATCACAAATTTTGTACAAATTATCAGTTTTTGTCTCTAACTGACATTCTCTTTGAACCGTTCTTAAGCCATGTTTGTTGCTTTGAATTGACATGATTGGAGGAAATTAAGGGATTTTTGATTATAAAATTATTGAATCCCTAACAGACAGTGAGGATACTCATCTAAATTAGCGATATTCATTCAATATATTCAACCATATTCAATATTTGTCAGCATACTCATGAATATGCTCAGTCTACTCGGGAATGATTCAAGTGGAAGTTTAAGAACTGCTAAAATGAAGCATGACTCTTCACTAGATCAACTAAGTCGTTGATCACAAAAATTACCAACCATAATAATTTCCAGAGCAGAATTAAACATATTTTGACACATTTCATCATCCCCTCAAGCCAAAGCCTAATTAACTTAACAATTTTACATCGACACATGAATTTTTTCCGTCCTTCAAATTCATCCACAACCCGACCAAACAAACAAAAATCCATCATTACATATAACAATTGCATTTTTTTAACTTTTATTTAACAAAAAATAATTCATTCCTTGAGAAATGAGACAAATGACAATTTCATGTTCATCACTTCCTGCACAATGAAAAGAGACCAAGAGAAATAGAAACAAAAGAGAGTGTAATTTGCACCTGTTTGTAAAGACTAATGCCTAATTTTCTTTATGTATACACATTACATGATGAACATTTTTATGTTATTTTCGGGATATGTCGCGCGAGTCGTCTATTTCAATAATAATTGACAATTTTTGGCTGTTAACCGTTAAATTTGAACTTAAAAAATATTTCACATGGTTTAATGTGAGTGAGATGGAGATATAAAAGAATTATTTAGATAATAGACATGAGTTATTCATGCACTCAAATGACGACAAAAATTTACTCGTAAAAAAAAGGGTTAAAAAAATGCAATTGAACTTGAAATATAAAATTTATGTGTTGGAAGCAATGAGTTCATGTTTATTGAAGCGATTCGGGTAATGACGCTATTACCCATTGTTCCTAGTTACCTAAAAAAAATATTTTTTAATTTTTTTTTGTCTTTTCCTTCTTAAAAATTTCTTTTTTTTCTCCCTTTTATGACGATTATTAAAACCAATCAAATGAATCAGGATGATATTTCATTGTGAAGGGGCTT
>NW_027226404.1:0-35219 GCF_022539635.2 Chironomus tepperi
GTGCCATATTGTTAAGGGTTAAACCATTGCCATACCGCTATGCAGCACCTTTGAGAAATGGTAATGAAGCTGCACTCTTTGATCTTTAATTTAAGGTCTAGTTTGAAGTAAATCTTTGGCGATTTTTCAAATTTACCTGAGGATTAAGTTTAATCGTTTGATTTAACTTGAATCCAAATGATTGAATGTAATCCCTGATAGATATTATTAAGTTTTGCATGTTAATATAAAAGTAAGTTCTAAGTCTATAAAAGTAAAGATCATAAAATTTTTGCCGTATCAAAGTTCAGCACCTACCATGATCTATTCTTATCATCTCAAGTCACCCATAGCAGCGCTCATTACTCACTGTTGATAAACTTAATCCTGCAAATAACAAAAAATCAAGATTTAATAAATTGCATTTCATATTGCCGATCTTCAAGGAGTCACAAGATCCCCTAATTCTCACCTATATATGCAATAACTACAACACAACGAGAGAGCATAATGCTAAAAATGAGAAACAGTCACTCGAATTCTCAATTTTGATGTTTGTTTCGCATTAATAAATTTTTTTGCACTTGATTTTCCAGAAATTTAATTTTTAATCAGCAGCTGCTTAAATTATTGGAACTTTTAAGTAAATAATCAAGTCACGAGAATCACAAAGCACTTAATATCAGTTTATCACATTATTTAATATTAAAAAACTTAAAGAAATTTTAAAAAATAAAGAAACTTAGAAGCACAAAAAACTGCAGCGAATGAGAACAAATGTGTAGGTTGAAAGAGCGATCAACTTGTACTGCGTACAGATGTTTGAAGTAAAAGAAACTTGAAAAAAAAATAATGAGGAAAGAGAGAGAAGGAATCTTTTTTGTGAGTCCGACTTCTGATGTTATGTCTCAATGTGATGTTGTTCAATGCTGCACGTTATCATTGGTATGTGGAAGCTTCTAAATTTACGGAATTTGTTTATTCATCCCACAGAATATTTAAGATCGAGATAAGTCTTGTCTTTCAACCGCTTCCATTCCGAAAATGTGTGAAAGAAACAAACGAGAAGAAAATAAACTGGAATTGGATTTTAAGCATTTTTTTGAGAAAGTGAAAAGAAAAACAAAGGATGAGTAAGGAAGTCGTGTTTAAAGCGCATTTTTGGTGCATCTTGACTTAAAATGTAAATAATTTACCCGAGTGGCCTGGTACAAAATGTGACAAAATCTGCCGTCACGGTGCCGTTAGGTAGACTTGACGTTTTCCTGAATAGCACAAATCGGTAAGTCGACCAAAAATTCAGCACCAAGTCGGCGGGACTCTACCTTGGTTCTGAATCCGGTTTTCCGACATATTCAAACCCAATCGATACATATTGAAATGTGGTGGCACGGCGACGAGGAACCGGATTTGCCAAGTGGCTGCCACTTGGTTCTAAGTATACTGCCACCTCGTCGCCGTGGTGGCAACATAACAATATGTGCCGATCGGGAACGCTAACCTGATGCCGGATTTTGGATTGATTAACCGGTTTGTGTTATTCGGATATGCCATTCGCCAAGAGGTACCCAAGCGATCATGTTGTGCCTCTTGATATTGTACCTTTTACTAGTTAATCGACTACCCCTTTCCTTGTAATAATCTAATCCTTTGTTCATGACATAAAGAAAGTATAGCTAGAACCAAGTGGCATCCAATTGACAATGGAAGCAACTTGACAGTCACTTCGAAACTAATGCAAAGTCTACATGACTTGGTTCTAATTAAAGTGTCCGCTTAAGTGCCATATTGACAGCATTTAAGTATGTTCCTACTGGGTGTTTTTTAAGCAGAACTCGAAGTCAACTCGAGTCGAAGTCAACTAATGACTTAGGTCCATTTTAGGCTCAGGACCTTTCATGAATGTCTCAAACTTATTGCCAAAATTCAGACTAAATCATCAAAATTTTCTCAAATTTTTTTTTTTGTCACGTGATGTCCAAAAAAGTAAAATCAGACTGCCTGACAATTCCAATACACAACTCCTCATCTTCATATGCAAATAACCTCAAAGCACAAAAGTGAGAGCAGCATGAATTGCTTTACAATAATAATAAAAATACTTTATTTATTTTGACGCTGCGTTGTTTTGATTTTAGGAACAAACGGAGCGGCATGGATGAATGAGAGCTATTCGCTCTTTTGCTTATTCACCATGTGAGTCGCGTGCTTACATGATTCACTTTGAGAATTAATAACTTTCAGGAAAAGGTAAAGTGCTGCCAAATATCCGTTACTTGAATACACTATTCAATGTGCTTACTTGGTCTTTTGTCTGGTGCTTCAAGTGTTTGCACAATTTACTTATTGAAATATCAATTTATAATTTTTTATTTACTTATCTCATCTTATTCCATCATGCTGTATGTTAAAGATAATAAATACTGATTTTACGGATGAGATATTCACTTAAGGGGTCAAATATTATTCAAATGTGAGCAATGCCTCTTATCGGGTTTCACTTGATGCTCAAAGCAATTTATTATATTTATAAGCTTGTCTTGTTTTTAAATGTGCATTTTAATGACTTTGCATGTTTTGAAGATAAGCATGCGGTGATGATAGTGAACATTTTTGTAGAATACTGCCTTAGTTGATTCTAAAAATATGATAATCCTTAAATTGTTACAAATTCTCATGAGACCAAATTGTTCCACATGAACTACATACATTGATGTTCCTCAGGGACATTTTAGTCATATGAGTAGTTTTAGAGATATTGTTTAAAATCAGAGCTCGAAGTCGATACACTTGAAGTCAAATCGAGTCGGCTCGAATGAAAATCTATTCCACTCGACTCAAATTCGAACTCTGTTTAGAACTTCGCTAGCGCGGTACTTCTCAAAACATGATTCGCGATACATACGATACATACACTTATGCAGTGGTATCCAACCTTTTTTTGCGTCAAAGCACATCTTAGCCGTAAACAGTTTTTCATAGCACACAGGTTGTCTATCACTGTACTAATGTGTCGCCAAAACCTTTTCGTATGTCACAGTGTGGGGCGAAAAGTATAGCAAGACACAAAAATTGTGCTATATTTACTTATTACTGTATTGATCTCTGAAAAAGTTTGAGAAACACTGGAATAGTTCTGGAATAGTTTTAATTCTCAATTAATAATCAGTAATTTATAATTAAAGGTCTACATACCTAATTAAAATTCAACAAACTTCTTTTTCAGTGTAGGCAAAAGCCATCAACAATCATAGTGCCAACAGAGAAGCCTACTTATCATTTTGATGCTTTGTGGCAAGAACGACGACTTAACAGTAAGCAGTTTTAACTTTTTTCGAATTCGACTAGGGATCGTAATCGGGTCTTTAAGGTCGATATGCCAAACCTCTAACAACTACGTCACTGCTGCCTTTCGCTGCCTAAGCATGTTTTACAGCTCAGAATTTAATTTAGTTCAGTGGTGGACAGCCAATGCGTCGCCTAAATTTTCATTAAATTCCATCAATTATATGCCGTGAGGGGTTTTCACAGAGGCATATCACCATGTTGTGCCGCGAAAAACAAAAGATTGGCCATCACTGTTGTAGATAAAGAAAATATTTCCTCCTTAGTCTAGAGCTCATGATCGCTGATTTGACGTCACAATATCTAGGAATTAACAACTTTTTTTAAACAACAAGCTTAAAATCAATTTGCTAATTTGTGATACAAGATGTTAATGATCTTTGCCGTGCTACATTTTTATTAAAGCCTCAAAATAGTAAATTTACCCATGTTATGTCTGCCATTACACATACTCAAACTTTACATTTATAATCACATTAATATTTCATTTGATAATCATTTAAACAAGCCTGTAAAACTTTGCGGCACTTGAAAAGCATCTCCAATAAATTTTTACAACCATAAGCATAAAGGCATGCACATTAGTGTGAGATTGAGTTGTTTGAGATGAGTAATAAAAGAAGCAGTATCACTAATTTATTTATTATTAAATAATACATGCCTGCCTGCCTTAAAATCTCAAAAAGAGACATGATAATTTACACGCAAACATTTTAATAGCAACAGCACATGCTTAATGAATTTGTAATCTAAATTAATGAATATGACATGTTATTTTCATTTTCATATGCTGTACGTACAATACATACACAGGCTACGCGACAATTAGCATTAATTTATTTGTTTGTTAAACACTGAATTAATTTCAATTGAATTAAAAATCTATTCCACATATTGTAAGCATACACAAGATAACACACACAATCTTGGGGTCATGACAAATAGGAACTGTGTCTTATTGCATGCATTTAAGTCAGATTACAAATTGTAAAGAAGATTCTTTAGCAGGATGGATTTTAATGCGCATTTTTGTAGAGCAATTTCCTTATTTTTTTATAGAGCGGTGACAATAGAATTGGATTTAAGATGTTCTGGAAGGAGATAGATTTATTGGAATTAAGGTATGAATTTGAGGAATTCGTCATACAATTTGTAATTGTGTCATGCCTGGAGATATACAGCTTTATTCAGGCAGACTGTTAGAATTTCAACAATTAGAGCCTATATGGAAGTGATGGGCAACCTGAGTGCCGCCAAAATTTTAGAAAATGCTATCAGCCGTGTGCCGTGTGGTCAAGGCTAACTACTAAGTGTCTCGAAAAATAAAAGGTTACCTGCCTCTGCTCTATGAAGTAATTAGCTATTATTAAGTGCTTTAATCAAGTATTCTCAAAATAGAATCAAGATCATAAATGTCCTAGAACTGCCTCAACCTCAAGAATACTTCAAATGATCTCAAGGACACAAATGCAACATGATTCAAACAACATCTTAGAAGGATGCTGCAACATCTTCTAAACAAATAAGAAAGCAGTATGAATGCTATTGAGTCGAAAAGGTATTGTCTTATAGGTTATCTAAACAAAAGAGAAGAATTGCATCTATGGACTGGCGCTGTGTAAACAAAATACTACAGACAAACTGGCATCAACCATTCAAATATTCTTGAGATTTTTCACGCTTCAAAAATGGGTAAATTTCAAGTTGAAAGAATTCAATCTTAAGATTCACACCTTTTCATGCTGTTTTTATGGACTATAGTTTGTGCTTAGAATATGCAAAAAACTGCATTTTGGGAGATTAATAACCCAAATTATGCATAGCTTATTATTGAATAACACATTTTTTTCATCACTTTATTTTAATAATTTTTCATTTCGCAGTTACATGCACAGTGCCGGTGTGTACTCAGGGGCTCTTTTGTGAGTCAATTCCACGCCTCTCATCTCCTACATGTAAAACATTCTTTAATTTACTAGGGTTTTTCTTTAAAAAAATCCTAAAACTCCTCTAAATTATTCAAAAAAAGATGGGAGTTAAGACTTCACTTTCCCACCTAATTTTGCTCCTGGCTACGATAAGCCAAGTAGAAAATACATGTTTTGAGTGCTGATACCAAACTGATACATTGCAAATCATTGAAATAAGTTATTGTACATAGTACATAGGTTCATTATTGACCCTCATTGCCCTCCAAGCATCAACAACAGCTCGAACGATAAAGAAATAGAAAATTTCAAAAATCGACAGCATTGAAATGCCAGCAAAGAGTCCTAAAAGTCCACCAGCGTAGGAAACAACATCCGAGAATGTAAATTGCTGATATCGTCGGAATAAAATTACATCCTCAGTGTTGAATCGCAGTTTTATTGAAATTTCATCGAATTGAGTTGTAATTGTATGAAAATATTTGACGTGGTACGTGACTGTGTTACATGGAGGCAAGCAGGAACAAACATTTGATGGAATTTCTAATGCTATATAGTCTGGAAAAACTTCTTCCGGACAGAAAAGTTCATGTCTTTTTTCTTGTAATGGACAAAATACTTGTTCCTCGTATGGCTGGCTAGTTCTGGAACAGTTGCATCTACTTCGTGTAAAGTTGGCAAAACATTCAGTCAGACAGTTGGCTTCTGAATATTTTTTAAAAAATTTCAACTTCTTTTCATTCTCAAAATAACATTCTCGAGTTTTTGGATCAATCGCTTTTAAGTCCGGATCAGTGTTGATGATTTCTGGAGTCACTTCAATGTCAATTTGCATGCCATACTGAATAGGATGAAACTCATCGTTATCAAGAAACATTGGCGGCTCATCAACATTGTGGACATAAACTGATGATGTAATGCAGATACCGTCGGATTCTGTATGATGATTTTTTAGTGTCAGTTTTAGCTCCGCTTGATTTCTGTTGCTGATCTTGACATTATCGACATATGTTGATGAATTTTCATTGAACATGCTTTTGCTGTACTTAAATACAGGATTGATTCTGTGAAAAAGATATGACATAGTGAACTATATCCAACAATAGACAGAATCACCTTACATTTCTAAATCCAGCAGCTCCTCAGCATCTATCAAATTAAAACTAAATCCTAGTCCACGTTCTGTCAATACTTCCGCAAATACTGGCTTATATTTTCCATTAAATGTTAAAGTTTGGTCATAAAACCATTTAATTTGTGATGATTCTCTCATCATGCTAGGAAAGAATGGTCGTACATCGTAGGCAATGCCTTCAATTGATATTACCATATGTAAGTCGCAGAAAGCTTCCCTTGATACATTTCTAAAAGGAATTCAGAGTATTTTCTAAGAGCTTCATGGCTTACCTTAACAGGCATAGAGGTCGCTATTAGGTACCGTAGTGGTATTTACGTACCATGAAAGCATATTCTTTGCCTGTTAGGGTTAGAATTAAACAAACCTTAAAAAGTCATCACTCGGAGTCTCCGGAGGCTTTTCTGTGATTTGAAATGGGTATGTACCAACTTCGTAATCAATTCGGGGTCCTTGAATGAATTCTGGAACGAATGTGAATGCTGGGAAAGTAATCTAAAATGGATTAGAAATGAAATATGTTTAAGGATACGTTTAGTTTTAAATAAATTTAAGTTTTGATGCAAATTCAATTTTAGGCCATGTTCAGTTTTATGAGACGTTATGTTTGGGGACAAGTTCAGTTTTGCGGCAAATTCAGATTCATCATAAGTTCAGTTTTGGGACAGGTTCTGTTTTGGGACAGTTTCAATTTAAGATGAATTCTGCTTCGGAATGAACTTAGTTTTAGGATAGTTTTAGAAAAGGTCTAGTTTAGTTTCAGTATACGTTCAGTTTCTTACAAAAACGCAAAGACTTACATTTTCGATTAATTTAAAGTTGTCATCAAAAGCCACAACTCGACTGTCGGGAATTTTTTCTCTAGTCTCAAACATCATGAATATGCAGGCAGCCATAGAAACAGTTAAAATTAAAGTCCAAAGATATCTGAAAATATTAATTTAGAAATTTTTTAAATTTAAAATGCCTTTTAAATTTAATGTTGAATACCTTTGAAGATAATTTGGACCTGGAATAAAATTAAGTCCATGAATTGATGATTCATTTAAAAAATTAATCACATGCTTCTTAATCTTAATCAATAAGGTAAATGGAACGTCTTCGTCATTGAATGGGACGACCCTTGTTGAGATGCGAGTAAGCTTGTCCATGTAGCTTCTAATTATGAACCAATAAACAATTTCAATGAACGAAAGAATTGAAAATCCAGCAAAAAGTCCCAAAAGTCCTCCAAAATATGATAGAAAATCAAGCTCATTAAATTGTTGTTTTCGGATCAAGTGATTGACATAATCATTTTTGAATGCAACCTTAACATCAAGTCTAAAATACTGTTCCTTTTTATAAGATGGTCCATAGCTAATAATGTAATAAAATAAACAGTATGAGCTACAAATTTAAGCTGTATGATAATTTTACCTTTCCAAAGTCCTTTCAAATTCATATTTGATGTAATGGCATGGCTGTAAACATTCACAAGACTGCTGTTGAGTTTCGAATTCATTTTTGGCGTTTTCTGCGCAAATTTTCTCATTTGCCGGACAAATTCGCGTCGTTGAATTTCTAATCATAAAGAATTCAACACAGTTGCATCTACTAATCATGAACTCAGTCAGGCATTCCTGTAGGCAGTTGGTTCTTGTATATTTTTTGAACAATTTCAACTCTCGTTCGGATTCGAGGTAGCAGTTACGACTAGATTTTGTAAAAATTAGAGAAAGTGATAGGAAATAAGCTTAGTTTGAGGGTTAGTTTAATTCATGGGATAAATTCAGTTTTGAGGATAAGTTCAGTTTTGAAGATAAATTCAGTTTTTAGGATACGTTCAGTTTTGAGGATAAGTTCAGTTTTTTTACATAATTCAATTTTGATTCTAGACTTACTCCTTATAATCATAATTTACCAACGATTCATCTATACTGAAAACCTGTGGCTGAACGATAATTTCTGTCAACTTAAATGTCTTAACCAAATACTTTGTCTCAAAAGCAGTAGGAAGTTCGAAAGGATCATGAATAATGACAAAGAATCCATCATATCCAGGTTGAATTATTTCATATTCATTTAACAATATAAAAATTCGGAAATAAAGTCCAGCAATTGACGTTGAGATTCGTCTTGGCAAATATTCTGGCGGAACTGATCTGTAACGTTCCATATGATAGAATAGTTTGAGATGGAAATCATCAGATGTTGAATTAACATCTACGAAATCATCAGCCATTGGCATATTGAATGTTAAGCATAATCCATAAGTTGTTATAATCTCCGACAAAAGCTGATTTTCGTCATTTATCCAAAAGTATTCTAGATGTGATGATGGATTGAGCTCCTTCTCAAATTCATTCATTACGTCAATAATATCATCGGCTGGGATTGTAAAGTTAAGTTTTTGAAAAATGTTCAAGTTCATTAGCAGGTCCAGAGCTTGGAGACGTTTCAACCTAAAAATTTGGAATTATTAAGTTTTAACCTCAAATTATAACTAAATATCTTTACATTTTCAATCCTAAGGATCTGGGGTCAATTTGTCCACTATCAATTCTCTTCAAAATATCACCATATTTCATGTTCAGTCTCCTTTCGTCTTTAAATTGTTCCAAATATTCCTCATTCTCATAGAATATTCTCTTAATCGCATTTTTTTCATATCCATAATACACAACTTGATTTCTATCCCTTCTAAGTTTTTTTGGGATATATGGCAACAAATCAGGACAAACTGTAACTGCTGGAAAATAAATCTGAAAGAAAAGTTTGTATAACTGTTGAAATTGAAACTGTTTGTGTCATTGGTATCATTGGTATCATTGGTAATGTAACATTAGCTTTACTCTAAGTAAAATAGGTCTTAAACTAGCTGCATTCTAGCTTATATCCTTTTCAAAGTCTGGAACTGATTAGGTTATATCAGTGGTGGAAAACCTTTTATTTTTCACGGCAGACCTTGGAGGCGACCGAAACCACAAACAGCATATGATTCATGACATTTCCAAACATTTTTAGCGGCACACTAAAGCAGAGTTGCGACGACAGGTACCTGTCACAGGTAGAGGCGACAGGCAGATAGATTTGACATGTCGACAGGTCATCATCTATGACAGGCGACACCTGTGACAGGCAGACAGATTTGACCTGTCAACAAGTAACGACCTGTCACAGGTAGACAGTTTCTGTTGACCTGTCACAGATTGCAACTCTGCACTAAAGTATGCGACACAGATTACTCACTACTGTGCCATATACCAGTCATGTTGAATGATAAAGGTAATCTGTAAATCAATTGTTCAGCGTTCATTAACCTCTCCAATTTCAGGTGCATTCTAGATTTGCCAAACCATCTGAACTGTTCGGTCCTAAAGGAGAAGGCTAGTTTTGAGTTTGAGACCTAACTCTCAAGCCCACACTCATTATATAGCTGCTATTCGTATTAGAATACCTGACCCAAAATCGCATGTAGTATTAAATAAATGCATAAATTTTAATACCTCTGATACATGAACTGATTTATCCGATAAATAGACAACGATTGGAACATTTTTCATTTTTACCGCAAGGTCGTAGAACAATTTGAACGTATATAGAACTGATGAACAAAGAACAATTATCCAAAATATTCTGAAAGGTTAAACAAATTATTATTTTTTACAATAGTGCCTGATCTAGGATTTATGGATTGAAATCCTATCGTTTGACTAGAAGTGTTAAAGGCGATGCCTTCATATTTGATCATTGGAATCTTACTTTTCAACTAAATGTTTCGAACTTGAAATGTAGGAGGCACCATGAATTGATGAAATTTTCAAATACTTTTGCACGTCTAACTTCATATTTGAACAGATTGAAACTAAATGTAATACTATGTATTTGTCATTATAACTTGCATGCTTAATGAAACATGCACGACATTTCCATTTTTTTATTACTTCTCATTACTATTTAATATCAACATTTTAAAGCTTTAGTGACTTTTCGTTCTTTGGACACAAAAGTTAACGAAAGAAGATTAAAATATGGCACTGGATGTTCAGAAATTCCTAATCATGTCCTCAGTTCAGGAAACTGTTGATGAAAGAAGGTTGAACTTGACATTCGTTTAAATAAGATTAGTGCTGGAGAAATTTGAATTCATAACTGAACACAGCTCCTATTAAGTGCTTTAATTAAGTGTTTTCATAATAGAATCAAGATCAAAATGTCTCAGTACTCCCTCAACCTCAAGAATATCTCAAGGACACTTATGCAACATGATTCAAACAGCATCTTAGAAGGATGCTGCAACATCTTCTAAACAAATAAGAAAACAGTATGAATGCTATTGAGTCCAAAAGGTATTGTCTTATAGGTTATCTAAACAAAGGGGAAGAATTGAATCTATGGACTGGCGCTGTGTAAACAAAATACTACAGACATACTGGCATCAACCATTCAAAAGTTCTTGAAATTTTTCACGCTTCAAAAATGGGTAAATTTCAAGTTGAAAGGAATCAATCTTAATATTCACACCTTTTCATGCTGTTTTTATGGGATGAAGTTTGTGCTTAGAATGTGCCAAAAACTGCATTTTGAGAGATGAATAACCCTAATTATGCATAGCTTATTATTGAATAAAACATAATATTCATAACTTTATTTTAGCAATTTTTTATTTCAAAGTTAAATCAACAGTGCAGGTGTGTCATGACTTTGACTTCATATTCCTACCTAAATGCGCTCTTGGCTTCAATAGTGGATGCTGGTTACGAAAGTGGATTTACTCACAGATATCACATCAAACCTCATTGTTGACCCCTCATAACCCTCCAAACATCAACAACAACTCGAACGATGAAAAAATAGAAAATTTCAACAATCGACAACATTGAAATGCCAGCAAAAAGTCCTAAAAGTCCACCGACATACGAAACAACATCCGAGGATGTAAATTGCTGATATCGTCGGAATAGAATTACATCCTCAGTATTAACTCGTAGATTTATTGAAAGTTCGTCCAACTGTGTTGAAGATTTATGAAAATATTTGACATGGTAAGTGACTGAGTCACATGTTGGTAGACAGGAACAGCTCGATGATGCTGCGATCTCTGCTTTGTAGAATTCTTTTATTGCTGCTATATAACATGTTAAATATGATATATTAGGTTTATGAAAATCACAATAATCATCGAATGATGCTGGATAATATAATTCAGCGACACATCCACATTGTTCCATTGAGAAGTTCGAGAAGCATTCATTAATACAGTTTTGAATTGAATACTTTTTGTAGAACTTTAACTTCTTTTCGCCATCAAAGTAGCACTGACGCTCGTCTGGTGACATTTTTTGTAAACTTTTGTCAGTTCGTATAATTTCCGGAATCGCTACAATATCCAATTCAAATCCATAATGAGCATAAGACCAAAGTGCATATTTCATCAATCGTGGAGTTTCATCATTAGCATGAACTACAAATCTGTTAACTTTGCATTCTCTCAAGCCAGGTTCTTTCTTTATATTCAGGCTTAACACTGTATTGCTGCCTCTTCCAACTTTTATATTTTTGACAAATTTTGTTCCATTTTCGATGTTTTTTGCTGTTATATTTTTAACATAGTACGATTCTGGGATGTTCCTATATAAAATGCAATGGATCTTAATGTTCTCTAATTCCTGCTAATCTCACGCTAGTCTTTGTGTGACTCTTTTAGTCTCAGTCAGTCTCTGTAAGTCTTATTCAAACCGTTATTAAACTTACGTGTTAAGATTAAGCAGTTCCTCAGCGTCTAATAGATTAAAGCTGTACACATAACTCACGTAAGTTGGAACTTCAGCGAAAACTGGTTGAAGCCTTCCATTTATTGAAAATTTTTGTTGCTGGAACCAATTAAGTCGTGATACATTTTGAAACGCATGTGAGTTGTACTTTAGCAAGTTGTATGAGACATTGGTGTTTTCAAATAGAGGTTCTGGCAATCTTATGCAATTCTGTGCATCTAAACTCATAAAAAAAGAAAAGTTCAATAAATGATGTAAGGAATTAAGCCCTAATGTATTGTCGTGAACTCTATATAGTGATTGAGAGATCAGTCTCTGGTGGGAATCGAACCCAAGAACTCTCAAAAGTGTGAGACAGACAATCAGTGTAGACACTCGGCCTCAGAGACCTTACTCTCGCACTGGCAGATTCTCATATATATGATTCGATACACAAGGTTTCACTCTGCTCAGGCACGACACTTACATAATATTGCTACTTCCCTAAAATTAATAGAATCGTGAAAATTAATCAATATCTAAATCTGATTTAACTTACTTTATGGTCTCTTCTGGTATTGATATTCCTTTCTTATGAAGTATCTCAAGTGACTTCATTAAAGTTCTCAAAGTTTCATATGATTTCTCATTTCTAATTGATGCAAGAATAAAAGTTGCAGCTGGAAAATCAATCTGAATGTTGAAATGAATTAGATTTGCATAGATACACGAACAGACAAGGAACATGCTCACGAAATTGACCATGATCAATCATATTGATTGAGTATATTCATGAGTAAGCTCAATTAGGTGAGTATGCTAATTGTCTGTTAGGGATACAAGTAGAATTTCATATTACATATCCAAATGACTTCATGTTATCGTCATAAGCAACAATTTGATTGTTTGGAATTTTCTGCTCTGCTTCAAAGATCATGATTAAGCATCCCATTCCAGATATTGCGATAATTAAGGCCCAAATGGTTCTGGAAAATTTATTTTCATTAATTCTCAAACTTAACAATTTTAATAAGGATTTGAATACTTTTGAATAAAGCTTCCGTTTGCTAAAAATGTTAAGCTATGAATTGATGATTCTCTTAAGAATTTAATTATATAATCCATGAATTTATTGACTGTTACGCTTGCATCTTGCAATCCCTCAACAAATGGGACAATTCTTGATGACATCCAATCCAGCCTGCATCGACATAACCTAAATGTAAACCAGTAAACTGTCTCTATTATCGACAAGACTGAAATTCCAGCAAATAGTCCCAAAAGTCCTCCAAAATATGAAAAGAAGTCAACCATGTCAAACTGCTGCTTTCTAACTAACGGATTGTACATCATTTTGTCAAATTCAACTGTGATAATAAAGTAGTCATACTGATAATGCCGACTAATAAAAGAAACATGATCATTAGAATTTTAAGTTACAAAGATTTCTTTAACTTACGGCAATATGCTTTTTTCCACAGACTCAAATTCATACTTGACATAATTGCATGGCTGTAAACATCCACAAGACTGCTGTTGAGCTTCGAAATCATTTTTAACATTTTCTGTACAAATTCTTTGATTTGCCGAACAAATTCGCGTTGTTGAATTTCTAATCATGAAGAATTCCACACAGTTGCATCGTCTGATCATAAACTCAGTTAGACATTCCTGTAGGCAGTTGGCTTTTGTATATTTTTTGAAGAATTTAAGCTTTCGTTCAGTGTCAAGATAGCAGTTGCGACTAGATTTTAAAAAATATTAAATAATCATAAGATTCTGCAGTTTTGAGAATAGCTTCGATTTAAGGATAAGTTTAGTTTGAGGATAAGTTTAGTTTGAGGATAAGTTTAGTTTGAGGATAAGTTTAGTATAAATTTAAAGATGAGTTTTTGATGATAAGCTTAGTTTTGAAAATTAGTTTATCTTTAAGGATAAGTTTAGTTTTGAGGATAAGTTCAGTTCTGAGGATACGTTTAGTTTTGAGGACAAGTTTAGTTTTCGAGATGTAAACTTACTCAATAGGATCATAATCAACAATAGATTCATCAATCTGAATTATACTTGGTTTAATTTTAATATATCCATTTCGTTTGTCATTAATCATAATCTTTTTGGAGCTACTTGATGGCAGCTCATATGGATCATGTAAAAAAATGTAATGTCCTGATCGATTTTTGTTGTATTCTAAGCTAATATACCAAAAAGCCCAGAAAAAACTCATTCCAGTTGGAACAGCTGTCTCATTTCTCGGTATCACTGGAACTTCTCTGACTGCATTTCGTTCAGATGATCGACATGACAACATGATTTCGTAATTAAAGCTGTCTGTTGTTACGTTAAGATTCAATAAATCATGTGCTAATGCAATATTAAATGAATAGCAAAGTCCAAGAGGTGTTAAAACTTCGGAAATGAAACGAAAGTTTTCATATTGGAACTCCACGCACAATTGTGGTTTGTCTTGAATCATTGCCTTTTCAAACTCATTGATGACATCAAGGAAATCATCTGTTGGAAATGTTAGGTTTGTTTTGGCGAATACACCGGTATTGAGCAGTGTGTCTACTATTTGAAGTCTTTTAAGGCTGGAAAGTTGAAGGAATTTTAGATCAGTTAGGAACCTGTTGCTTCCCAAAAACAGCTTGACTGAAGACACCATCAAGCACATATAGTGAAGTCCGGTTCCCAGCAAAGCTGTCTTTATAGTGATTAAGATTCTTAACTCACATTTTCGTCCCCAAATCCTTAATTTGAATTTGTCCAGCATCAATTTTATTTAATATCTCAACGTATGTCAAGTTCAACCTTCTTTCATCAACAGTCTCCTCTAAATACTCTTCAGGTTCATAGAAATATTTTTTTGAACTATGCTTAATATATCGAAATTCCCTTGGATGAGTGAACCGATACTGCCTTCTTCTTGGAAAAAATGGAAGAAAATCCGGACAAAAAGTAACTGCTGGAAAATGAATCTAAAATAAATTGTGCATTATTTATGCAGCTGTAATTGATACATGAGGAAAGTTTTACATCAGAAACAGCCACTGACGTGTCCGATAAGTAAGAAACAATTGGGAAATTTCTCATGTTGATTGCAAGTTGAATGATTAGTGTCAATGTGCAGATTATTGACGACGTTAAAGTTATTGACCAGAAAATTCTGGAAAAAATTAAATTTTTGGATATTTTGTCATTTTTTGAACTGAAACTTACCTTTCAATGATGTGATACTGTCTTGAAATGTAAGTTAATCCATGAACTGAGGATATAGTTAGGAACTCCTGAACATCCAGTGCCATTTTTCAATCTTCTTTCATTAACTTTTTGAGTCTAAATAATGAAATGTCACTAAAGCTTTAAAAAATTACAAAAGTCCTCACTGTTATTGAAGAGGGACTTAAGCGCATTTTTGTCCCAGCGATCAGTAATTGATTAAAAATCACATTTAAGATAAAAAACAAGATCCAGGTCACTTCCAGACCTTAAAAACAATGATCCAGTAAGATCCAGATCACTTTCAGATCTAAAAACAAGATCCAGGTCACTTCTAGGCCTAAAATTCAAGATTCAGTAAGATTAAGAATTAATTTTCAAATATTAAGAATATTTTGAAATGCTATTTCTGAAATTCAAATTTTTTAACGGATTTGAAATTTTCAAAGCTTTTGCTAAAGTTTGTTTACATTTTGTACTGAAATATAAAATATATTAATTATCGTATTTAGAGATTGTTTTAAGATTTTTAAAATACTTTGCGGCCAATAAAACAATGGAACTTATCTTTTAAAACCATTCCGAGCTCTCTACGATGTCTAGTTAAAAAGTTTTTCTTCGCCCGAACAGCCGAACAAAGTGTCTTATTAAGCTACCTTTTTGAAAACAAGTTTCAAAAATGCGCTAAAAAGTTTATATTAAATAGTAATGAGTAGTAATAAAAACATGGAATTGTCGTGCAAGCATTAAGCATGCAACTTATACATATTATTACATTTAGTTATAAATGCAAATACATATTATTACATTTAGTTTCAATCTGTTCAAATATGAAGCTAGACGTGCAAAAGTATTTGAAAATTTCATCAATCCATGGCGCCGGCTACATTTCAAGTTCGAAACATTTCGTTGAAAAGTAAGATTCCAACGATCAAGCATGAAGGAATAGCCTGTAACACTTCTAGTCAATCCTAAAATCCTTAATCAGGCACTATTGCAAGAAATAATAATTTTTTTAACTTTTCAGAATATTTTGGATAATTGTGCTTTGTTCATCGGTTCTATACACTTTCAAACTATTCTACGATCTTGCACTCAAAATGAAAAATGTTCCAATCGTTGTCTACTTATCGGATAAGTCAGTTCATGTATCAGAGGTATTAAAATTTATGCATTTATTTGATTTTTAGTTGTTGTATAGCAAGGATGGGGTTGTCAGGCCTCAAACTCAAAACAAGCCTTAAATTAGACTTTTCGTTAGACTTCTAAACTCCATTAGACTAAGGAGTATTGAACTTTTTTTGCGAATTATCTTTATCCATCATCTTATCAGTACATGGTCGTACAAACTGTATTAAAAACCCTTCTTTCAGATTTATTTTCCAGCAGTTACAGTTTGTCCTGATTTTTTGCCATATATCCCAAAAATATTTAGAAAGGATAGACATGAATTTATGTATTATGGATATGAAAAAAATACGATTAAGAGAACATTCTATGAGAATGAGGAATATTTGGAACTATTTAAAGACGAAAGGAGACTGAACATGAAATATGGTGATATTTTGAAGAGAATTGATAGTGGACAGATTGACCCCAGATCCTTAGGATTGAAAATGTAAAGATATTTAGTTATAATTTGAGGTTTAAACTTAATAAATTCCGAATTTTCAGGTTGAAACGTCTCCAAGTTCTGGACCTGCTAATGAACTTGAACATTTTTCAAAAACTCAACTTTACAATCCCAGCCGATGACATTATTGACGTAATGAATGAATTTGAGAAGGAACTAAATCCATCATCACATGTAGAAAATTTTTGGATAAATGATGAAAATCAGCTTTTGTCGGAGATTATAACAACTTATGGACTATGCTTAACATTCAATATGCCTATGGCTGATGATTTCGTAAATGTTAATTCAACATCTGATGATTTCCATCTCAAGCTATTCTATCATCAGGAACTTTACAAATTAGTTCCGCCAGAATATTTGCCAAGACGAATCTCAACGTCAGCTGCTGGATTTTATTTTCAAACATTTCTAGCTTTAAGTGATTATGAAATAATTGAACCTGGATATGATGGATTCTTTGTCATTATTCATGATCCTTTCGAACTTCCTACTGCTTTTGAGACAAAATATCTGATTAAGTCATTTAAAATGACAGAAATTAGCGTTCAGCCACAGGTTTTCAGTATAGATGAATCGTTGGTAAATTATGATTATAAGGAGTAAGTCTAGAATCAAAATTGAATTATATAACTAAATGTGTCCCCAAACTGAACATATTCCAAAAACTGAACTAATGCTTAAACTGAACCTAACCTTAACTTACCTTATTTTTAATAATTTTTACATAACCTAGTCGCAATTGCTACTTAGACTCCGAACGAGAGTTGAAATTGTTCAAAAAATACACAAAAACCAACTGCCTACAGGAATGCCTGACTGAGTTCATGATCGGCAGATGCAATTGTGTTGAATTCTTTATGATTAGAAATTCAACAACGCGAATATGTCCGGCAAATGAGAAAAGTTGCGCAGAAAAAGCCAAAAATAAATTCGAAGCTCAACAGCATTCTTGTGAATGTTTACAGCCATGCAATTATGTTAAATATGAATTTGAGAGGACTTTGGAAAGGTAAAATATAGCTTAAATTTATGATTCATATTGTTCACTTTACAATTACATTACAATTACTTTACAATTACATTTTAAGCTACGGACCATCTTATGGAAAAGCAGAATATTTAAAATTTGATGTTCAGGTATTACCCAAAAA
This sequence comes from Chironomus tepperi, assembly GCF_022539635.2. Lineage (NCBI taxonomy): Eukaryota > Metazoa > Arthropoda > Insecta > Diptera > Chironomidae > Chironomus > Chironomus tepperi. The sequence goes on from NW_027226404.1 coordinate 18,126, forward strand.
TGATAATGTCAATCACTTGATCCGAAAGCAACAATTTAATGAGCTTGATTTTCTATCATATTTTGGTGGACTTTTGGGACTTTTTGCTGGATTTTCAATTCTTTCGTTCTTTGAAATTGTTTATTGGTTCATGATTAGAAGCTACATGGACAAGCTTACTCGAATCTCACCTAGGGTCGTCCCATTCAATGATGAAAACGTTCCATTTACCTTTTTGATTAGGATTAAGAAGCATGTGATTAATTTTCTTAATGAATCATCAATTCATGGACTAAATTTTATTCCAGGTCCAAATTAACTTCAAAGGTATTCAACATTAAATCAGGCATTAAATTTAAAAATTTAATAAGTTTCAAATATTTCCAGATATCTTTGGACTTTAATCTTAACTGTTTCTATGGCTGCATGCATATTCATGATGTTTGAGACTAGAGAAAAAATTCCCGACAGTCGAGTTGTGGCTTTTGATGACAACTTTAAATTAATCGAAAATGTAAGTCTTTGCGTTTTTGTAAGAAACTGAACTTATCCTAAAATTAAACTGGACCTCTTCTAAAACTATCCTAAAACTTAGTTCCTTCCTAAGCAGAATTCATCCTTAAACTGAATCTGTCCCAAAACTGAACCTTTCCTGAATCTGAACCTGTTCCAAAACGGAACTTGTCTCAAAACTGAAATTGTTCCCAAATTAAACTTGAACTAAATTTGAACTTGTCTCAAAACTAAATGTGTTCCAAAACTGAACTTGACTCAAAACTGAACCTTTCCCAAAACTGAACTTGACACAAAACTGAACCTCTCCCAAAACTGAACTCACCTCAAAAATGAACTTGACTCAAAACTGAACTTGATCCAAAACTGAACGTATCGTAAAACATGCCGCAGAAAAAAATATGTACTAAAATATTTCATTTCTAATCCATTTTAGATTACTTTCCCAGCATTCACATTCGTTCCAGAATTCATTCTAGGACCTGAAATCCATTACAAGGTTTATGGATTTCTGCACGAAAACACAGAAAAGCCTCCGGAGACTCCGAGTGATGACTTTCTAAGGTTTGTTTATTTCTAAGCCATGAAATTTTAATTCATCACCGAAAAACTGAATTCTATTTAGAAATGTATCAAGGGAAGCTTTCTGTGGCTTCTTAAAGGAAATATCAATTGAAGGCATTGAGTACGATGTAAGACCATTCTTTCCTAGCATGATGAGAGAATCATCACAAATTAAGTGGTTTTATGACCAAACTTTAACATTTAATGGAAAATATAAGCCAGTATTTGCGGAAGTGTTGACAGAACGTGGACTAGGATTTAGTTTTAATTTGATGGATGCTGAGGAACTGCTGGATTTAGAAATGTAATAAGATTCTGCTTATTGTTGGATATAGTTTACTATGTCATATCTTTTTCACAGAATCAATCCTGTATTTAAGTACAGCAAAAGCATGTCTAATGAAAATTCATCAACATATTTCGATAATGTCAAAATCAGCAACAGAAATCAAGCGGAACTAAAACTGACACTTAAAAATCATCACACAGAATCCGACGGTGTTTGCATTACATCATCAATTTATGTCCACAATGTTGATGAGCTGCCAACGTTTCTAGGTAGCGATGAATTTCATCCAATTCAGTATGGCATGCAAATCGACATTGAAGTCACTCCAGAAATCATCAACACTGATCCGGACTTGAAAGCGATTGATCCAAAAACTCGAGAATGTTATTTTGAGAATGAAAAGAAGTTGAAATTTTTCAAAAAATATTCAGAAAAAAACTGCCAGACTGAATGTTTTGTCAACTTTACACAAAGTATGTGCAACTGTACTGACACTAGACAGCCATATGAGGAACAAGTTTTTTGTCTTATGCCAGAAGAACTTCATGAGCTTTTCTGTCCGGATAAAATTTTCACAGACTATATAGCACTGGAAATTCCATCAAATGTTTGTTACTGCTTGCCTACATGTGACTCAGTCAAGTACCACATCAAATATTTTCATAAATCTTCAACACAATTGGACGAACTTTCAATAAATCTGCGATTCAACACTGAGGATGTAATTCTATTCCGACGATATCAGCAATTTACATTCTCGGATGTTATTTCCTATGCCGGTGGACTTTTAGGACTTTTTGCTGGCATTTCAATGCTGTCAATTGTTGAAATTTTCTATTTTTTCATCGTTCGAGTTGTTGTTGATGTTTGGAGGGCATTGAGGGGTCAACAGTGAGGTTGTACATGATATCAACTTAACACGCGACTTCAATGTTTTGAGTCCAGTTTTTGATGTAAAGTTATCAAGATTTGACCCATTAATAGATTAAAAATTGCACAAATTTTCAATATTAATTGAGCAGTTCAACTAGTTTACTGCAATTTACATAAAATTCATTAGAAAATGAAGCTTGAAATTCAAAACTACTTAAAAACATCCTCAATTCATGGACTTGTTTACATTTCAGAGCATTTTCACATCATTGAAAGGTAAATATTCCCGAGTGGACTTGGAATCGGTTTCAAAATTCAAAACATAACCTCAAATTTTAATTCTTTCTAGAATTTTCTGGTCAATAACTTTATCATCGTCAATAATCTGCACACTGACCCTCATCATTGAGCTTTGGATAAAAATGAAAAGTTTTCCAATTGTTGCTTACTTATCAGATGCATCAGTACCTGTTTCTGAGGTGAGTTTGGTATTAGGTTCCAAAATAAGAGTCTGAGGTGTATTCAAGGGTTCCCAGGGAACGTATTCAGGGATATTTAAGGATTAGCCCAAGATTCTTGACCTAAGATACAAGACTAAACTTATATTATTGGTTACTAAGCCTTAGCAATGCCTTAGTCACTCAAAATAGTTGCAATAATTCGTATTTAATTTCAGATATACTTTCCAGCAATCACAGTCTGTCCAGACTTTCTCCAAGAAACTTTTATGGAAAACTCAGATGATCGAATTTATCGATTTAAAAAGCATTCAATGAAACGACAATTCTATAAAAATAAAACATATTTAGATTGTAGTAAAGATGAACGAATCTTTGGGAAAGATTATGCTGGCATTTTGAAGAAAATCGACAGTGGCTTAATTGACCCGCATAAATTAGGACTCAAAATGTAATTTGTTAAAGTATTTTTAGGTTCAATCGATTAATTTTATGTATTTTCAGGCTCAAACGTCTTCAAGTCGTTGACATGATTGGTAAAACTGGAACATTCAGCAGACTGAACTTTTCCATCCCAACAGACGACTTCTTGGACGTCCTAAATGAATTCAATAAAGAATTTAAGTCCTATGATTCAACAACATTTTCTGTTTCCTTTGTAAAAAACTTACGTGGCTATGTTACCGAAATGATGGCCGCTTCTGGATTATGTTTAAACATCAATTCTGCTTTCTCGCATGACATGCTGAATCTCAATGACACTTCTGATGATTTTCATTATGATATAGTTCCATTAAATGTTATTGATAAGAATAAAAAAGGTATGCCCAAAAATCCATTGAATGAAACAAGCTTACCACATGGATTGACGTTTGAATTTGACATTGAAGATGAAGTATCAAATAAGTCGATAAAAAAAGATTTTGATGCATATCAGATTTATCTTCATGATCCATTTGAATTGCCATCAAGCTTTTCTGTTAAATATTTATTAAGTCCAAATAGAGAAATTCATATGATACTCATTCCGCAAATTAATCAAATTGAGGATTCGATCGCCGATTATGATCCTATTGAGTAAGTTGAACACATCCTTAAAAAATTGAACTTATCGCAAAACTGAACATATCCTATAAACTAATCGCACGCTTAAAACTGAACTTATCCTCTAAGATTAAGCTATACCAAAACTGAACGAATCCATAAAACAGAACGTACCCACAAAACTGATCGTGTTCTTAAACTTAACGTATCCATTCAACTGAACTTATCCTCAAATGTAAATTTATCCTAAAACTGAACGAATTCTTAAACCAAACGTATCTTTTAAACTGAGCGTAAACACAAAACTGAACGTATTCTCAAACTAAACTCATCTTCAAATTGAACCAGACCTCAAATAAAGCCTACTTTAAAAACTGAACATATCCTTGAATTGAACTTGCCTTTCTCTAATTTTTGGCAAAATCCAGTCGTAACTGCTATCTTGACACCGAACGGAAGCTTAAATTCTTCAAAAGATACACAAAAGCCAGCTGCCTACAGGAATGTCTGACTGAGTTTATGATCAGTAGATGCAACTGTGTGGAATTCTTTATGATTAGAAATTCAACGACGCGAATTTGTTCAGCAAATGAGAAAGTTTGCCCAGAAAAGGCTAATGCTGATTTTGAAGCTCAACAGCAATCTTGTGGATGTTTACAGCCATGCACTTATGTCAAGTATGAGTTTACGCAGAATGAAAATGGTTTTGTATCGTAAGTAGCAATTTTCATTTGTTTTTAAGGTTTAAGGTAAACATTTCCTTTAATTTCAGTCCGATTCCAAACAAAATCCATGTTTCATTTAAGCTGAAATATGAGAAAAATAGATACAATCCATTCCGCAAGCAGCAATTCAATAATATTGACTTTTTCTCATATTTTGGTGGACTTTTAGGACTTTTTGCTGGAATTTCAGTGATTTCAATTATTGAGACAATTTATTGGTTCACAATACGGCTGTTGGAATCAAAACTGCAACAATCATCTACAAGAGTAGTTCCAATTGACGAAAATGAGAGGATTAGATTCTCGGGACCCAGAAATTTCATCAAAAGTTTCCTAAAAGATTCTTCAATCCATGGATTTCAATTTATTGCTGGAACTAACATCATTCAAAGGTTTTGATTTTTTCATCATTTGTTCCTCAATATTATCACTACCAATCCTCATTGTTATAGGCTTTTATCTAGATGATATTCCTTCATCACCAACTTGTTCCTGTTTGCCAACATGCGATTCAGTCACTTACAACATCAAATATTATCACAAAATTTCATCTCAATCGAATGAAATGACAATAAATCTGCGAGTCAACACTGAGGATGTAATTCTATTCCGACGATATCAACAATTTACATTCTCGGATGTTGTTTCGTATGTCGGTGGACTTTTAGGACTTTTTGCTGGAATTTCAATGCTGTCCATTGTTGAAATTTTCTATTTTTTCATCGTTCGAGTTGTTGTTGATGTCTGGAGAGCAACGAGGAGATATTGATAAGGTTGAATAGCACTAATTTGAAGCATTAGCTTGATCTCACCTAGTTTTTCCCTCATTTATTGGTCCAGAAGCGTAAAATTATTTTTAAATGATTTTTTTAATAATTTTTAATTTTATACACAAAAACACGTGAATTTTTCAGGTTCAAAATTTGAACTTTTACACTTCAAAACTATTGAAAAATTTGAATTCAAAAAATCCGTTTTATGATAAAATCCTTTAAAGTTAATCAGTTTACTCTCTTATTTGTTTGATATGCAATAATGATTGTTTTATAATTATCTTACTCTCATATTGTACCTACCATTGACTTGAATTCTTAAATTTCTTCTATATTGGATTCTAAAGTAACCAAAAGAATTCAAAATTTAATATTTCCTAGAATTTTCAAGTCATTAACTTGGACTACCAGCGAGACTTCAAATTAAACGGTATGAATACATTCAAATTGGTTATTTATACAGCATACAAGCTATTCTCTCCTTTCTTTCAAGTAGAAAATAGCTTTCTTAGAAAACGTGTTCAGAAATTTTACAGCAATAGAATAGCAGTAAACAATTTATGAGAGTAAATTAGGAGTATAATTTGTTATGAATCGATGCATTTTAAAAAGATTCAAAGTTTTGTGTCTAATTCTATTTTTAAGAATAAAATAATAAACTTTTTAGAAATAGAATAAAAAAAAGAAATCTTTTGTGACAATTTTTTCTTTTCAAATTGAAGTCAATAGAGAAACAATTTCAAAAGGACTTGAAGGCAATTTTTATGACAAAAAAGTCCTTTTGCTTTGCAATTATCACAAATGAATGGAAATTCGTCGAGATTCATATTGAGTTTTTATTGAGTAGTTTTTTTTTGTTAAGCATCTAGTTTGTCAATAGCTTCAAATTGGCTTTCATTATTTACCGATATCTAACACACCAAAAAAAGGCACTCATTGTCCTGCTCCATTCATGTGAAAAGGCAAAAAAACTAGTTTGTAGTCTTCTTTATCTCTATAACAATATTTTTATTTTCGTTTAATTTCTTTTGAAAATTGCTTAAAAAATTGCCAGACACTCTGGCACTAAGAAGTATATGCAGCCATTGTTATTCTCACCTCTTCAAATGCCTTCTTCGTCTTTCGCTTGAAAAGTGACTTTTATAATATTTTCTTTTCATTTCATCTATTCAATTTTTAGAAGAGATACTCCATAAAGTATATCTAATTGTTGCAAATTATAGTTTTTTAAAAGACCATATATCATTCGCACATTTGAAAAGGAAGCCTTAAAAAAATCTATTGAATTTCTTGGAATCATATTTTTTACTACTTTAATATCTTTTTAGGTTCGATTTATTTCCACTTATTACTGAAAATTGAAAGGAATGGATGCTGTTAAGTGGCTATTTTTGGAAGGATAAATAAACTTTATTTTTTATAGACTTTGAAGTCATTCATTTGTTTATTTAACTTTTTTATATAAATAAATGTTCGTCAATTTTTGAGAGATTTTCGATCTTATTAAGGGTTTGAATAAATATTGAGCTAGGAATGACAACAAGTATTACGTGGTTATAAAGGCAGCATCATAAATAATGAAAACATAATGCATATCTTAAAGTAAATTGTTGAATTTCCGGGACTCGGACTAGAATGCTAATTCAAAGAATCGAATTTTTTCAGAATTTTGAGTTTAAACTATTAAGAATCTAATAGAAAGTAACAAAATAAAATACAACCGAGGCATCAAATAGCAAAAAGTATAAGTTTTTGCTCCTAAATCATTAAAATATGGATATTTTTATACAAACTTAAAGTCGATGTAAAGTTAATAGAAATCCCAATACTCCAGGTTTAAAGGATATTTAAAACCTTAGAGGCTGAGTCTTCTTCATTTGTGCTGCTTGAGAAAACCTGTAATGAAGCAAAATATTTATTGCAATTTAGGCAATTGCATTTTAAATTGAATATGGTTTTAAACAAGGAATCTAGAACAAGTTAAAAATTCTTATTGGATTTTTGAATTTGAATTTTTAATGATCTTGTAAGATACATATTTTGACCTGTTAACTTACTTACTACGCATTAACAACAAGACTATCCTAACACCATTACCATATTGTACCTCTCGGGTTGAATAGAAGAATTTGAATAATTATGTAATTCGTTTTTGAATGCTGCACTGATTATGTAAATAACAAACAATTGGATATTTTAACGAGAAGGTATTGTAAATCATAGATTCATCCAATTCTTAAAATCAAAAATGGTAAAATTCAGAGATTTTAAAAGTTTTTGTTAATTTAACTAAAATTATTTCCAAAAAAAAACTGAAATCGATAAGCTACAATTGAGAATAGTTTGTATTTGAGTGATATTGTGACTAGGGTTTTCAATCCCGGGATTGATTTGTATGCAATTGTGACTAATGTTGAACTTAATTAATCTCTAAATTCAATAAACATTTCCTTCCTGAATCTTAAAATTCCGAAAACATCATCTTATATTTTGATTCTTGTTGATTCCAAATTTGCAACATTTTAAAATCATTTGAGCAGTTTAAAGAACAAATCACTATCCTTACTCAATTACATAATATCATATTATACTGCTCATTTCACTAGAAAACATCCAGCAATCTTGATTATATTACAAGAAACAAAGAAAGAAAATTACTCAATTCAAAATATCAAAATATTTTCTAAAAGAATGTAACCAAGCATGCTTAACAAGTAGCTATAATATCCAAAATAACAACATTAAATCCCAAGATAATCTATCGATTTCACGATCATACTTATGAGCATTAAAGTATTTATTTATTGCGAATTTTTCAAGTAGAAATTTTTAACTCTTACAATAACAGCAAGGAACAACAACAGAACCCTTTCTTTTCAGTTATAAAAACAACAAAAAAAGACTTGTAAAATCCTTGTCATGTACTGTAATTTCATATCAAGAAAGAATAAAAAACGAAAATTGAGCAAATGAAGCCTTAAATTTATTTGAAAGTGTAATAAACAAAAGGAATGAATTAAATTCAATGGCAATGGGGTAAGAACTGGTAAAGAAGATCGAGAAAAACGAAGTGCAACAGAGATTGAAATTTGAACACGTGTGTGGATATTAAATGTATTGAATAACGAACGAATATACTTTTCTCGAGTTTGTTGCTTCACTTTTCAGGTAGAAAAAGCAGAGATTGTATTTGAAAGAGGACAGTCAACCTTAAAAATTATTTTTTTATTTATCTTTTATGCACTCAGAAGTCCTTTATAGTTACTTAAATTTATGTTTTATTTTCTTAATTTTTTCTCTTCTTTTAAAGAAATTTTGTGTTTACGCTTGAAAGGCTTCGATATCCCGAGTGACATAAATGATGCAGGTTACGCAATGGAGGCTTTAAGGCTTTGTTAGAGCTCTTTTATTAGTACTAACTAGAGATTGTCTTAGTCAGACGGAGACAGCTTTGATTTACTAGTTAATTACTAACTTCGCTTGACATACCCTAAATAGCACATGCTTTCCTTGTACAGAACGACCACTACGGTACCTAAAAGCGGTCTCTTTGCCTGTTAGGTTCAGATCAATTGTGATACATTGACCTTCCAAGATGTAGACTATCCCTATCACTGGCTACCTCTTACCAATTCCAGATTACAAGTGCAATATTGCCTCTACCGACAGCTTCCTTCCATGAGTTCTTTGAACACCCACTTGATCTTTTGTCATTCACAAAATAAGACTTAAAGACATTACTTATCAAGAAATTCAACAGGTCTTCTAATATATGTCCTGCCCATTGAAACCTGTTCACTTTAACATGTTATACAATGTCACCCTCCCTAAAGAGCTGATACATATACATCTGCAATGTTCCTGTGCTTAAACAGGTCCTTTCCTTCTTACATCAAGTGTGACTCTGAGAATCGTCTACTCGATTTCGCCAACAGCTTTGATTTAGTGTTAATTAGTGACAATTAAGGATATATGGCTGGGATTTGGCGGAGTATTATCTGAGCGGCAAAATGCGACAAGCCACACTTTTCGTCGAAAAAAGTGTCAGAATCATCCGTAACCGTCTCGTCAAACTACATTGCGTTTTATGGTTAATAGAACTACGTAGCTGTACCATGTGAACAAGTTATACTGTTTGAATCTGTGTTCAATTTAATACCTCCAAGGCGAAGCCATCTTCACATGTGTCACTCGGGTAATGATGTTATCAGACTCATCAAATCTGCCCAATGGGATATTTTCATTCTTGGTTCCATCAAGTAACATAAAAAAAATAAAATTAATAATGACAAAAGAAGAAGAAAAAGATGAAGATTAATCAATTTTTCAATCTTCTATAGCTTAACAGCAAATAATTATAGGTTTTAAGAAGGAACATAATTTTTTTTTATTTATCGAGAATACAAAAAGGTCCTTCGAATTTCGCAATTTTATGTATTTTTTATTTATGAGGCCAATTTCTACTTCTTTTCATGAGGATGAAAATGACCAAAAAAAGATCTTTTGTGAACCATTTTTTTGTGTGAAGGAATTAAGTGAAATTTTTTGCAACATAAACATGCTTTATTGAGTCTTAAGAAAGAAGCAAATAAGAAAATCTTGTTACGACGTGTTATGCTGTGTTTGGTCATGCAATAACATTGGACTTTAGTGACATACAATTGGATCTAATTTACAGACAAATATTCTGATTGAAATTACATTAAACATTAATAACGACACCTACACAATGCCATCCAATTTAACCCTATTATCGCTTATTGAATGAAACCGTAAATTAAACTCCTTTAAATCCTTTATCGCTGAACCATGCACGACGCTCAAAATATTTTATGTTAAACTAAAAACTTCAATTCATTAATTAATAGGAATGTGATACATGCTTGCTTGCCTATCCCCTATTCATACCATTTTTAAAGATCATCATCATCATAAAAAAGGCTAAATCACTCACTTAAAACTCAATCCCTCGCCTTCAATATGTTGTATGTTGTTAAAAATTATTTTACTTTCCCACAGTTTCTAAAGAACATCATAACAAAAAAAAAAGTATTCAGTTTCTTTTTTTTTCTTTGGGATAAGATATTGTGCATAACAAACTATATAACAGTGCCCGCAAAAGACACATCTGCACCTGCCTGCCAAAATCGTGTTCTGATTCGTCCGTAACTTGAATGGGATTTTTTTATTTTTTTTTATTTTTTATATTCCTTCTCCCACTCACACATCGATGTGAAGGAATGATGCATGAATATGTGAAGTGTGTCCTAACAGCAACCCGAAACAAAATAAGACAGAGAGCACGCATGAACATTTTTTTGTGTATAAAAGAAGCCTGAATGCAGTGAGAATGCATTAGAATCATTCGAGTTTTCGAACAGTAAACTTCTATTAAGGAACAAAAAATTATTTTGTGATATTTGTGATATTTTTGGAAAGTTATAAAAAAAAGTTAAAATATACTCAAAAAATGGAATCAATCAACAATACAAACAACCTCAACATTGAAATCGCAATGAAGAAGAGCGACAAGAAGCAAAAAATCATGAAAATCTTGAAAATTGCTCTTAAAAAATTGACTCAAAAAATCAGCAAGAAGGTCAACATTGAGGAAGAACAAATTCGTTCAGAACAAGCTGACAATGACTTCAACGAAATGTTGGAACGTCGCATGGAATCAGAACAAAATTTAATCAATGAACAAATCGTTGGAAAGCAAGAAGCTGAAACAATTGGTTACTGCTTTGTCGAAAATGAACACGGCAAATTTTACTGGTCAGCAGACATCAACAGATTTGTGGCAATCGATTGTGACTTAATTGCCTCAAATTTCTGCACAACAGAACGTCAACAACCACAAGTTCAGTGCTATTAAATCAATATATACAGCACAGCAACTCAGCCAGTGATAATTAAATGTGAAACTCATTGTGATAAAAATTATTGGAACCAATTGTGATCTTCATGAAAAGCTTTAAACATTAGATGATAAGGAACTAGAATAAGAATGTCTTCCACTTAGAATTAATTAGATTTAAATGTCTTCCAAACTTAAATATAAGATAAATACATAAGAAATTGTTACAAAAAAAAAAAATTATTTCTGCATTTTTTATTTCCAAAATTTTCAGCCTTAAAATTTCAGCATAAAGGAACAAAAATAATTCCAGAATTCTAATTCAACTCAGAATTTGGATGTTGAAGTCGATTTGAGTCGCAGAATCATATTCAACATCAATCTATGCTTAATCCAGATCAGTACAATATAAATCCACAGCCAAAAAAGCAGCAACCATCATCAAGCATAAATCCACGGTAGCAAAAAATCCAAATTGAATTAATTTGAGGCTTTGTTTGAAGCACGCTCATCAGATTTATCGTTTATGGCCTTCTTTGCCGCTATTGCTGCATGCGCTTTAGCACACGATAATTTTTTTTTATGTTTCTTCTCTGCCTTCCTTCCTTCTCTCCGCATTTTAATTCTCTCAATTTTTTTTAACCATTCATTCGTTGTTATTTTGCGCGCGCGAGCTGAATTAAAGAATGGGAAAAAAATATTTTCTGTATTTAACATTCGGTAGCCAATTACAATGATGATACTCGACGATAAGATCGCAAAAATAATTTAAATACAGTAAGTAAGTGCTTTGCTACCATAGTCCATTGTGAAACGATATCTTCATGCTCACGCTGTGTTTTTCTGTCATTTTATAGATTTGAAGGTGCTGATTAAAAGAAGTGCTTTTGGAAGAGGTGAAATGGCACGGTAAAATGTATATACTTGACACTTTGGATTGTCATGTGAATTAATTGAGGATTTTTCTGATTTTCATCTTTAATATTTTTATGCTGAATAATTGCTTCATAAGACAGACATAAATAAGAGGAATTTTGACAAGATTCTGTCTGCATTTATGATTTATAGCCTGTCTAGAATGTCACTAGTTAATATGTGATGTCTGTGACTAGCAAATTATCTTGTCTAGGATGAAGCATTTGTGACTTCCGTTGCATTTTTGATTTTAAAAAGATAATTTTATGGTGAATATGATAAGACTTAAGGCATTGCCTTCGCACAAAGGTATGGCAATTTACAGCAAAACAACATCATAATTGCATTTTTAAGGATTTTTACGACCATGTCTGAAACTTGGTAATTTGTTTTCTTTTCGATAATATGAAGGTAATACCCAATTGAACAAATTGGATAATTGATCATAAACCCGATACCAAACTGACTTGCCGCTTTAAAATTGAACTGGGCTCTTTTTAAGAATCACGTCTGCTTGGTGTCCGATTTTGGATAGATTGGACGATTTGTGGAATATTTGGGATGCACGTGTACTTTTATGACTCAAACGCATGTTGGCCAATTGCTGAGCTTAGAGAATTACCAGAAACCAGTTCTATACTGTCTAGCTCATCTCAAGCAACTGATTTGAACAGACAATGACCAAGTTTAGGCATGACTATGATCTCAAAATTCAGCATAATCAATTATAATTATTAAATATACTTATGAGTACGCTTTAAGTGATTATGCTCATTGTATGTAAGTGTGACTCATTTCAGCATTCTGGAAGATCTCAAGCAATTAAGTATTATAGACAATACAAAATCCTAGCAGACTTCGAGTTCTGCTTAATATTAAAAATCTTCCAAGCATCTCCATCCAATTATCAATATCAAAATTCAACAGATATCTGTTGCATCTCACTATAAGTATACCCTAATAACAGTTCAACCACACGCATTCAATTCATCATAGCTGAAAACATTCAATTTATCCACAAACAAAACACTCTCAACAAGTTAACGTAAAGCTATCTCCAATCAACAAGTAGCAGTTAGCAAAAAACGCAAAGTGAACTATTGTTATTTCCTCTCTTATATCCATAAAAATTACTTCCATTTTTGTTCACTTTGCTACTCAATTTTCAATACAATTTGTATATATACAAATAATGTGAGGGGTCGATATTATAAATGAAGGAAGAATTAATGCCTTACATATAGGTATGTAATGTTAAATTATAAGAATCGTAAATAACGAGGGGAGAATTGAATGAAAAAAAAAATAAAAATGAAAGAGAACTCAACCTGAAATATGGAAACAAATAAATAATTTGTTTTAAAGTTGAGTGAATGTGAAAATTGAGAATCGGAAGTAAAGTGACAACTTGTTGCATAAATTAGTATAAACATTGGGTCAACAATTTGAATACAGGTATGTTTATGAGTATGGAAGGATTTTAAGTTCTTTTTGAGTGCTATTAATAGCCTTAGGTATAGGCAACAAATGCAATAAAGCTGTTATGGGAAATGATTTTGGTTTATTTTTGGAAATTAAGGAATTTGATTTAATTAAGGAATGGTTTGAATATAAGTGGTCAGTCATGATTATGAAAATTGTTATGCACTGCGCAGAGTGCATTAAACAATCAGTTTAATAAATTCTGAATTAGCAACTTAAGATTAATCTCCGTCGAATTTAATTGCATTATTTTTAAGCAAAGAACGTCCGAATTAGGTCGATGTATTTCATAGAAATAAGAAATCCTGAATTTGAATCCTGTCAAAATCTAAAAAAAAATAAAATAAAAGCATCATGACATTCTAAACCAAATCCGGCATCAAGTCCGAGTCACGCTGGAATAGTACCAGATTTTGGAATGATTAACAATAGCTTGTTCTGTTTGAAGACTTTATCCTTAACCTCAAAAATCTGAATCTGGAGATTGAAATTTGCTCTAATTTTAGGTTAGATCCAAATTTTGCTAGTTTTACTAGATTTAAAGATGTTTTGTTCTATTATATTAAAGTAAAGTCAAGTCATTTGATAATTTAATTAAATTGTTCCAAATGTTCCCGATTGAAAGGTGCTCCATTTTTAATCCATTTGAGAGCTGCATGGGCAATACTGTGTTTATGGACTCTATTTGAATTATAAATATCTGCCTTTATTTAGAAAGTACGTTCGGAAAATGTTCAAGCGCTTAAGTTGTTCGTTATATTAAATTTTCTAACAAATTGTGCTTCTCTGAAGTTCATAGCTCTATTAGATGTCACTATCAGCCCTTTCTCTTTGGCTTCCCCTTACCAATTTCTAATACCAAATGCAATAATGTATCTGTCCAACAGGTTCTTTTATGAATTATTTGTGCGGAACAGGTCTATCAAGTCTGATTTGAAGGCCTTATTTTCGATTTGAATAGAACATTCTATACTTCTTTTATGTCTTTAAACATCATATTCCCTAAAAGGCAAAATCCTGAGCATTAGGACCCAAAACTTGCTATGTATGTTGAAGGATCAATCTCTAGTATATGAGCGTTAGCTGCTCGGTGAAGCACGTCCTTGGTCTGTTCAAAATTATGATAATAGAAATATTTCTGAAAACTCAATAAAATATTCAAATAATTCAAAAAAGAACAATTGCTGCTTATTTTTTTTCAAAACTTCTTTATTTGATCACACAAAAAATAATAAAAAGAAATTAAAATTAAACACACGAAAAAAATCATCATTTTAATAAATTACATGTAAAAAAATCATACAATCTAATCCACACAATATTTCCTACACAAAAAATTCACTGACAATAATTACTAAGCATCTAATAGAAAACCATAATTGTTTGAAGAGATCATTTATGAAACCTGAAGTTTTTCCAAATCTTACCGATATTAGTGAAAAAATGTCTTAAAATTCTAACAAAATGCTTAAAGTGCTAACAAATATAAGTCTCGTATAATCTATGGATGTGAACTGAACACAAAGTTTTATATTTGTTTTTATGGAAAAAAAGCTACAAAATTGTGAAACTTAAAACTATTTATTGACCAAAATGGATTTTGTGTTGTAATTCTCTGTTACTTTTGTCAATATTTTAGCTGACACCAGTTTTTAATTTTTACAAATTAAGTGGGAATGATTTATGCTGATCGTTATTTCTTATTCATCTACATCTGATTGATAACTATCCTAATATTTAATTCTATCACAGAATTGGATTTGGTACTTAAACTAAAAAAAATAAGGAATTGATTCTCACATATCTTACATAACTAAATTGGTGTACTAATCAGCTGCAAGTTCCATTTTTCTGTACTCATTTCATCATACATAGCAATTCTTGTCATCATTCAAAACTTTGCGGTCTAGTAATTGAATGTGAAGGAATTAAGTCAATTTTGTATGTACGATGAATGGAATAAGAAAAATTTTTTGATACCCCAACAATTAAAGTTAGAAATTCTATTGATCACAGAATATTTTGCAGGCCTGTCTATTACTTTCAGGCATTTCATTGACAGATATAAAAGAGCTCTCTCTGTATTAACATATTAAAATTATCAAAAATATTGCACATAACATAAAATGTCAGAATATTGTGTGAGAATGAGCATGGAAGACACTAACGGAAGTAGATAATTGTTGCTCATTTTCATAACATTCTGGACTTAAATTTCACATTATTAATGTATTACGTTGTAACAGTTATTGCAAGCATGTATATATAAAATACTCTGATACTCAAATAATTTGCTTACTTAATGCTTAATAGGTTACTGCGTTAAGTCAGGTATCCATCAAGTCATAATCTACTGAATTTAATGTTGAATTTAATCAATGATTCATACGATCCTCATTCTATGTTAGTGATGTTGGATATAACGTAATAATATGAATGGTAACTGCTAATATCACATTGGGTCATATCATATCTTAATGCTATCAGTCAATGAATCCACAGGTAAGTAAAACTTTATGCAACAGCTACAAAGAAAATGAATCATCTTGGATCTTATCTTAATTACTAATTAAAACTCATTGCAGCATATAGTCAAGCACGTCTACTATCTTTAACTTGCATTTCTCACAAACTCGATAAGGCAAATACTTTTTTGGAATTAAAGCCTTATTTATGAGAGATTTAATTGAGTTAATGAATTAATTTGTCAGGTTTTGATTTCAATTAAAGCTGATTTTACCTTAAATTGTGATTAAATTTTTTAATATTTATAAGTTTGATACGTTGCAGCAATTGAGAACATAGACTGTATTAAATTAGCTATTGCTGTATTTACAGCAACTTAATCTTCAATTGATAATTCTGTATCGATATGATACTAAATTGTAGCCATGATTTAGGTGTCCGAATAACGTCCAAATTTATGGTAATTGTCATTAATTCCTTAAGTCCCTAACTTTACACCTAAAATCCTTCATCTGTCAAATATTGTCCCTTAAAATACATATTATCCAATGATGATTGATCAATTTGTACAACATAAATTTATATCCTTTACGTCTTAAACTTTCATTCAATTGCTGAACATACAATGCATTATCATTATTATGATAATTCTTTGCATTGAGCTGCTGGTTTCTTTCATTAAAATCGTATTGTAGTTAATTGATGTTTTATCAGTCACGTATGGCGAATTAACTGGCAATCTTGACGATGTTGTCATTAATGTCGGAACCGTTGCATTCAAATTAACACCATGATATAAAAGATCGCTCGTCAGAAAATGACTTGTAAGCGATTTTTCACTTGTGATGTTGCTACTGTTTTTGATGTAGAATTTATCAGTTGTAAAACCATAACTACATCATTATAGTTAACATTCACTTCTTTTCTTGCTTCACAGTTGGATGTGCGATTGTTTAGTAATTGCTGATTGATATTTTTTAATTTTTTTTTTTTTTTTATTTTTTTATAAAATTTTTTTTTTTTTTTTTTTTTTTTTTTTTTTTTTTTTATTTTTTTTTTTTTATTTTTTTTTATTTTTTTTTTTTTTTTTTTTTTTTTTTTTTTTTTTTTTTTTTTTTTTTTTTTTTTTTTTTTTTTTTTTTTAGCCATTTTAACA